>NC_010195.2:0-16719 GCF_000146605.3 Meleagris gallopavo | reverse complement strand
TGTTGGTAGTAGGAGAATTTAGCTGTTTGTTAATTGTTAATATAAATAATGTTTGTTCGTGGAGTTTTGTGCTGTGCAATTTTTGTTTTTAGGAATGATAGGTTTGGTAGGGGGGTTTCTCTAATAAAAATAGCAAAAAAAAAATATATGTATATATTAAACGAAACGTTTTTATTGTTTGGTGGGGTTTTATGCGGTGAATTTAAATGTAATTTAGTTTTTTAAAAATGATTTTAAAAAATAAAAAAAAAATTAAAAAAAAATAAAAAAAAAAATGTGGGTAATTTCCTGGTTTTGTTGGGAAAATAGAGGAAGTGAAAATTAGCAAAAATATGTCCGACAAGCATTCACTAAATAGCACCATTTACCGGGAGGGTGGAAGAGCCATAACCAAATGCGATCCAAAGTGCATCAGTGTCAAGGTGATACCACATACACGCAAACCGTCTCATTGAGGGACACGGGAGATCTAGGATAGGACGCAACGCAGGAGTAATCCAGGCTTCACTTGAGTAGTACTCTGGCGACGGCACTGTGAAGGGCCACCTGTGAAGAAGCCCCAGAAAAAAGAGGAACCAACAGCATAGAAGAGTAAAGATGCCGCGATCACGGACTGAAGAGGGGTAGGATAACGCACAGATGACTTCGTGAAAAGTGAGGAGTTCAGGAGTTATGCATGGGATGTTCCTGACCGAGGAACCAGAGGCGCAAAAGAGCAAGGAGGGCGAGGGGTGTAGGGGGAAAGAATGGGCCTGAAGCTAGTCATGGAGTACATTATAGGCAGGGGTTGGTGATCTCTCGTGAGGTGTACGATCAATAAATCCATCTGGTACGTCGAGCATAACCAAATGGGGTAAGTACAGTAAGATTTAGAGGTATGTCCTGTAACCATTCATGTATATGGTCTCTTGAGGGTTGGTATGGATGTTGGGGGTAGGAAGGAGTTAATGTCATTGGATGTTTCATGGAGTAGTCATTAGGGAGAAATGGGGTAAAGGTTGTTATGTCCGTTTACATATAATGGGTTTAGTACGTATATAGTATATAGTACCGTTACCATAATGTATGTGGTATATAAATGTATGCACGATTATGCATAGTATACCCCCCCTGGGGGGGAAAGGGGGGGTACACTCAATAGGGGGGTTAGGTTAAAAAAAATTATTGTTCCCGTAGTTGAGAACAACAATGGCTTTTCAAGCCGTAATCCTTGGGGCTTATCCAAGCGGGAATAAATGACTTATTTCGTGATTTTTCTTGGGATTTGTTTTATGTTAGGGGTTTTAGCTGTGGCGTCAAATCCTTCGCCTTATTATGGTGTGGTGGGGTTGGTAGTAGCGTCTGTAGTTGGATGTGGGTGGTTGGTGAATTTAGGGGTTTCTTTCATTTCTTTAGCGTTGTTTATGGTGTATCTGGGGGGTATGTTGGTAGTCTTTGTTTATTCTGTGTCTTTGGCAGCAGATCCTTATCCTGAGGCCTGGGGGGATTGGCGGGTAGTGGGGTATGGGTTAGGCTTTATTTTTGTGATTTATGTGGGGGTGGTTTTAGGTGAGTTAGTTGAGTATTGAAAGGTTGGGGTGCTTACTGTTGATAGTGCGGGGGTGTTTTTTGTTCGATTAGATTTTAGTGGGGTGGCGATGTTTTATTCTTGTGGGGTTGGGTTGCTTTTAGTAGCAGGGTGGGGTTTATTGTTAGTGTTATTTGTGGTATTAGAGCTTGTACGCGGGTTGTCTCGGGGGGCAATTCGGGCAGTTTAGGGGTTTCAGAAAGTAGTTTATTTGAGAATACCAGCTTTGGGAGCTGGAGGAGGAGGTTTAAATCCTTTCTTTCTGAGTTACTCTAAGAAGGGTGAAGTCTTCAGTTTTTGGTTTACAAGACCAATGTTTTTCATAAACTATTAGAGTACTTAGAGGTTGAGTATTTTGTTTTCTAGGGCTCCGATTAAGGGGAAGAGGATTAGTAAGATAGTGAAGTAGGAAAGGGATGCTATTTGGCCAATGATGATGAATGGGTGTTCTACTGGTTGGCTTCCTACTCAGGTTAGGATGAGGAGGTTTGCTACTAAGAGTCAGAATAAGGTTTGTGAGAGTGGCCGGAATGTTATTGCCCGTTGTTTAGATTTATGAAGGAAGGGGATAAGGAGAAGAATGAGTACTGATGCTGCTAAGGCTAGGACACCTCCAAGTTTGTTTGGGATTGAGCGTAGGATTGCGTAGGCAAATAGAAAGTATCACTCTGGTTTAATGTGTGGGGGGGTTACTAGTGGATTTGCTGGGGTAAAGTTTTCTGGGTCTCCTAAGAGGTTAGGTGAGAATAGGGTTAATGTGAGTAAGGGGGTTAGTATGATTGTTAGACCTAGGATGTCTTTGATAGAGTAGTAGGGGTGGAATGGGATTTTGTCAGCGTTTGATGAGATGCCAAGAGGATTGTTTGAGCCTGATTCGTGCAGAAATATGAGGTGGATGATTGTAATTCCTGCGATTATGAAGGGGAGGAGGAAGTGGAGGGCGAAGAATCGGGTGAGGGTTGGGTTGTCTACTGAGAATCCCCCTCAGGCCCATTCTACTAGGGTTTGACCAATGTAGGGGATTGCTGAGAATAGGTTTGTGATGACGGTAGCCCCTCAGAATGATATTTGTCCCCATGGGAGGACATAGCCTACAAAGGCTGTTGCTATGAGGGTGAGAAGTAAGACTACTCCTGTATTTCAGGTTTCTTTATATAGGTACGAACCATAATATAGGCCGCGTCCAATGTGTAGGAAGATGCAGATGAAGAAGAATGAGGCGCCATTCGCATGGAGGTTATGGAGGAGTCAACCGTATTGTACGTTTCGGCATGTGTAGGCCACAGAAGAGAATGCAAGAGTGGTGTCTGCAGTGTAATGTATGGCTAGTAGGAGGCCGGTTAAGATTTGAGTGATGAGGCATACTGCTAGTAGGGAGCCGAAGTTTCATCAAGCGGAGATGTTGGATGGGGTTGGGAGGTCGATTAATGAGTTGTTGATTGTTTTTAATAGGGGGTGTGATTTTCGGATATTGGGTGCCATTATTTATTTTTGGATGAGTAGGATTGTTATGAGGATTGTCAGGGCAAAAGATCCTAGATATGGTTTGATCAAGCCTGTGTGGAGTGTGGTTGAGGTTTTGCTTATGATTAGTTGAAGGTTAGCGAGGCCCTCGGGGCCTATTTTTTTATATCATGCTATGTCGATTAGGTGAGAGGCAATTTTTTGCCCAGTGTGTAGGGAGATTGCAGGGCTGATCCGATGGGTTAGGAGGTTGAAGTAGCCGAGTGAGGAGGAGAAGTTTGTGAGGTGGTTTTGTTTTGAGGGGGTTAGAGAGTGGGTTATGTTCGAGAGCTCTAAGGCTAGGATGATTCCTAGGGTTGTAATAATGATAGCAGCTGTCTTTGTGATAATAGGTATGGTTATTGGGGGTGTTTTTGTAGGGAGGATAAGAGATGAGATTAGTAATCCTGCTGCAATGCTGCCGAGAGCTAGTCGGATGACTGGTAGGATGGCCGATGGTGTGTTCTCGTTGATTGGTAAGATTGTTAGGGTTCGGTTGTATCCTGTTTGGACTAGCAGTGTCATGCGGAGGCTATAGGTTGCGGTAAAGGATGTAGCAAGTAGTGTTAGGAGAAGGGCTCAGGTGTTGATGTATGAGGTGTTTAGATTTTCGATAATTAGGTCTTTGGAGTAAAAGCCCGCCAGGAATGGTGTGCCTATTAAAGCAAGATTGCCGATGGTTAGGCAGGAGGTGGTTATTGGGAGAGTTTTTTGTAGGCGGCCTATTTTGCGGATGTCTTGTTCTCCATTTAGGCTGTGAATGATTAGGCCAGAGCATAGGAATAGTATGGCTTTGAAGAAGGCATGAGTTGAAATGTGGAGGAAAGCTAGTTGGGGGAGATTAAGACCAATTGTGACTATTATAAGGCCTAATTGGCTTGAGGTAGAGAAGGCAATGATTTTTTTAATATCGTTCTGGGTGAGGGCACAGATGGCAGCGAATAGTGTGGATAGGGCGCCTAAGCATAGGCATGTAGTTAGGGCTGTCTTGTTGGAGGAGAGGATTGGGTGGGTTCGAATAAGCAGGAAGATTCCGGCTACTACTATAGTGCTGGAGTGGAGTAGGGCGGAGACTGGGGTAGGACCTTCTATTGCTGCTGGGAGTCATGGGTGAAGGCCGAATTGAGCTGATTTTCCTGTGGCAGCAAGAATTAAACCTAGAAGGGGAAGAGTAGGTGTTTGGTCTGGTTGGATTGCTTGTTGGATTTCTCAAGTATTTAGTGTTGAGGCTAGTCATGCTATGCTTAGGATAAGGCCAATATCTCCGATTCGGTTGTAGATTATAGCTTGTAGTGCGGCTGTGTTGGCTTCAGCCCGTCCCTGTCACCAGCCGATGAGGAGGAATGATATGATTCCTACTCCCTCCCACCCAATAAATAAGAGAAATATGTTGTTTGCGATGGTAAGGGTTAATATGGCGATGAGGAAGATGAGTAGAAGGGTAAAGAATTTTGTGGTGAGTGGTTCTGAGGCTATGTATCATGTGGCGAACTCTAGGATTGATCATGTTACGAATAGTGCAATGGGGAGGAATATTATGGAGTATAGGTCCGTCTTTAGAGAGATTGGAATTTTGAAGTTTTGGGTTGGTTGTCATTCTCAGTAGGTAATAATACTTTCTAGGCCGGAGTGAATGAAGATAGTTGTTGGGATAAGGCTGAGTAGGAAGGCAGTTTTAACGGTTTTGGAGATTAATTGAGGGGAATTTTTGAGGTTTAGTAAGGGTGATAAAATAATTGGGGTGAGAAGAATAAGTATGGTTAGTAGAGTGAAGGTGTTTAGTAATTGTACTATTACCATTACTTTTACTTGGAGTTGCACCAAGATGAGTGGTTCCTAAGACCAATGGATTACTTTTATCCTTTAAAAGTTAAGGGGGCCGAGGTTTAAAGCTCGGATGCAGGAATTAGCAGTTCTTGCTGGTTTAAGCCACCCCTCGGCAAACAAGGAGGTTTAAACTCCTATTTTTAGAATCACAATCTAATGTTTGGGTTAAACTATGCTTGCATAGAGGAGTTCCTGAGATTAGTTCTGGTTTGAGAATGAGGGCTAGTATAGGAATGATGTGAAGAATTATGAGGAGGTGTTCTCGTGTGTTGGAGTTTGGAGTTGATATAATGTGGGTGGGAAGGGTACCTCGTTGAGTGGATAGGAGTATATAAAGGGTGTAGGAAGCAGTTAAGAGCGTTGCAGTTCCGGTTAAGATAATTGTGGGAGGGGATCAGTTAAATAAGGCAATTATAATTGTTAATTCTGCCATTAGATTGGTTGTTGGAGGGAGGGCTATGTTGGTTAGGTTAGCTAGGAGTCATCATGTGGCTATTAGGGGTAGGAGGGGTTGTAGGCCTCGTGTAAGAATGAGAATGCGGCTATGCGTTCGTTCGTAGTTCGTGTTAGCTAAGCAGAATAGGAGTGATGATGTAAGTCCGTGGGAGATTATTAGGATTATTGCCCCTGAAAATGATCATTGAGTTTGGATCATGCTTGCGGCGATTACGAGTCCTATGTGGCTTACGGATGAGTAGGCAATGAGAGATTTTAAGTCTGTTTGGCGTAAGCAGATGGAGCTGGTCATTAGGGCCCCTCATAGGGCTAGGGTGAGGAAAGGGAAGTGTAGATAGTTGCATACGGGCTGTATGAGTAGTGTTACTCGTATAATACCGTAGCCGCCTAGTTTTAGTAGTAGGGCAGCAAGTAATATTGAGCCTGCGATTGGTGCTTCGACATGGGCTTTGGGGAGTCATAGGTGGAGGCCATATAGGGGTGCTTTGACTATAAATGCTATTAGGAGAGCTAGGTTGGATAGTAGGTTTGTTCATGAGGCCGTTGAATTTGGATGGGTAAGTTTAAGAATAGGTAAGTGGAGTGTTCCTGTTTTTGAGTGCAGGTAAATGATGGAGATTAGTAGGGGTAGGGAGCTAATTAGAGTGTAGAATAGGAGGTAAATGCCTGCGCTGAGTCGTTCTGGTTGGTTTCCTCAGCGGGTAATTAAGATTAGGGTTGGGATTAGGGTGGCTTCAAATGAGATGTAGAATAATATTAGTTCTGTTGATGAGAAGGCTAGGATGATAAATGGTTGAATAATGATGAGGGTTGAGATAAATATTTGTTTTCGTAGGTGAGGTTCGTGCTGTAAATGGCCTTGACTAGCTATGATTATAAGAGGGAGGAATCAGCATGAGAGGACTAGTAGTGGGGTTGAGATTTGGTCAGCACCAGTTCAGGAGGTTAGATTTTTTAGGGGGTAGTATGATGGGGTTAATCAGTGTAAGCTGATTAGGGCAATTATAAGGCTATGTGCTGTGGTGTTAGTTCATATGAATTTTGCTGGGGATAAGAGGGTTATTGGTAAGAGTATAATTGTGGGTAAAATAATTTTTAACATTGTAGGAGGTTGAGATTATGTAAGTGGTCGGAGCCATATGTTCGGGTTGAGGCTACTAGCATGGCTAGGCCGGTGGCAGCTTCGCATGCTGAGAAGGCTAGTATTAGGATTGGTACTAGGGTGAAGGATGGGGTTTGGTTTTCGATTGATCATATTGATAGGGGAATGAATATGGATAGTATCATGCTTTCTAGACATAGTAGAGCGGAGATAAGATGGGTTCGGTGAAATGCTAGGCCTAGGCTGCTGAATGTGAATGCGGAATAGAAGCTGAAGTGTAAGGGAGACATGAGAAAGTTATAGGTACATCTATAATTTGCTGGGTCGAAACCAGCTGTCTTGGTTAGACTAACTTTCTATTATTCTGCCCATTCTAGGCCTCCTTGTGTTCATTCGTAGGTAAGTCCCAGTGTAAGGAGGCTAATAATGGTAATGGTTCAGGTGAGGGTAGTGATTGGTGATTGGAGTTGAATGGCTCATGGGAGGGGGAGGAGTAGGGCAATTTCTAGGTCGAATAGGAGGAATAGGATGGCTACTGAGGAAAAATCGGATTGAGAATGGAAGGCGGGCTGATCCTAGGGGGTCAAATCCACATTCGTATGGTGATAGTTTTTCTGTGTCTGGGGTTGTTTGAGCGAGAAGAAAGTTTAGGATAGTTAGCGCAGTGCTTAATATGAAGGATAGGGAGAGTATAAATGTGAGTGTATTCATTGCTCTTCTCTGGATTAGTACCAGATTTTAAAGATTGGAAGTCAGTTGTATTTAATATACTAGAAGAGCAGGATCCTCATCAGTATATAGATATGTATAGGAAAAGTCAGACGATGTCTACAAAGTGTCAGTATCAGGCTGCTGCTTCGAACCCGAAGTGGTGATTAGATGTAAAGTGGAATTTAATTAGTCGTAAGAGGCAGACTGTTAGGAAAGATGATCCGATAATTACGTGTAATCCGTGGAATCCTGTGGCAACGAAAAAGGTGGAACCATAAATGCTGTCGGCGATTGAAAATGAGGTTTCATGGTATTCTATTGCTTGGAGGGCAGTAAAGTAGAGTCCTAGGGCAATGGTGAGGGTTAGAGCGTGAATAGCCTGCTTTCGGTTTCCTTCTGTAATGCTATGGTGGGCCCATGTTACAGTGACGCCGGAAGCTAGAAGGATTGCTGTGTTTAGAAGGGGGACATCAAGGGGGTTTAGGGGATTAATCCCTGTTGGAGGTCATTGTCCTCCCAGTTCTGGTGTTGGGGCTAGGCTTGAGTGGAAAAAAGCTCAGAAGAACCCTAAGAAAAAGAATACTTCTGATGTAATGAATAGGATTATACCATATCGCAGGCCTTTTTGGACAGTTGGAGTGTGGTGGCCTTGGAAGGTACTTTCTCGGATTACATCTCGTCACCATTGTAATATAACTAGGAGTATGGAGAGAAGGCCTGCTATAAGTAAAGTGGAGGTGTTATAGTGGAATCATATAATTAGGCCTGATGTGGTTAATAGTGCTGCGGCTGCGCCGAAGATGGGTCATGGGCTTGGGTCAACTATGTGGTAGGAGTGTGCTTGGTGTGCCATTAAATGTTTTCTTGTAAGTAGAGGCTCAGGAGAAGAACGAATACGTAGGCTTGGATTATTGCTACTGCTACCTCTAGGATAGTTAGTAAAAACAGGATTAGTGCGGTTAAAATGGAGATTGATGGTATTAATGGTAATAGAGCAATTGTAGCGGTGGAGATGAGTTGGATAAGTAGATGTCCGGCTGTAAGGTTTGCTGTTAAACGTACTCCTAGGGCCAGTGGGCGAATGAGGAGGCTGGTTGTTTCAATTAGGATTAGGGCTGGGATTAGTGGAGTAGGTGTCCCTTCAGGGAGAAGGTGGCCTAGGGAAGCAGAAGGTTGGTTTCGTAAACCGATTAGTAAGGTTGCGAGTCATAATGGGAGGGCTAGGGCTATATTCATTGATAGTTGGGTGGTGGGGGTAAAGGTGTATGGAAGAAGACCAAGCAGGTTAATGGAGAGGAGTAGTAAGATGAGGGAGGTTAATAGGAGAGCTCATTTGTGACCAGCTTTATTTAGTGGGGTTATTAGTTGTTTTGTAATTAGGTGAATTAATCAGAGTTGGATTGTAGAAAAACGGTTATTGACCCATCGACGTCCTGGTGAAGGAAGTAGGAGGGCCGGGAGAAGTAGAGATGGGAGGATTAGTGGAATTCCTAGGAGGTATGGGCTTGAGAATTGATCAAAGAAGCTTAGGTTCATGGTCAGGTTCAAGGGATTGGTTTTGTTGTTGAAGGTTTGTTTATGGGGTTATTTGTGGGAGTGAATGAGAGTAGTTTAGGTTGAATAAGAAATGAATAGGTGAATCAGGTTAGGAGTATAATGGTAAATCATGGGTTGGGGTTTAGTTGGGGCATATCATTAAGGAGGAAGGTTTCCTCTTTCTCTAGCTTAAAAGGCTAGTGCTGATTCCATAGCTTCTTAATGGTTAAGATGATAGGAGGGAGGATCAGGCTTCGAAGTATTTGAGGGGAGTGGATTCTACTACGATAGGCATGAAACTGTGGTTAGCTCCGCAGATTTCTGAGCATTGTCCGTAGAACACTCCTGGTCGAGTGGTAATAAAGGATGTTTGGTTTAATCGTCCTGGGATTGCATCTGTCTTTACTCCGAGGGTTGGTACAGCTCATGAGTGTAATACATCGTCAGCGGTGATGATCATTCGAATGGGTGATTCCATAGGGACTACTATACGGTGGTCAACTTCTAGTAAGCGGAAATGGCCTTGGGGGAGGTCTATTGTTGGGGTTATATAGGAATCAAATGAGAGGTCTTTGAAGTCTGTGTATTCATAGGTTCAGTATCATTGGTGACCAATGGCTTTTAAGGTGAGGTCAGGTTCATTGACTTCGTCTATTATATAAAGAATTTGTAGAGAGGGGAGGGCAAGTAGGACTAGGACAATAGCTGGGAGGATGGTTCAAATTAATTCAATTTCTTGGGCATCTACTGTGTTTGATGAGAGTTTTTCTATTAGTATGAGTGTAAGAAGGTACAGCACTAAGCTGCAGATTGCTAGTGCTACTATTAGAGCGTGGTCGTGGAATTCAACAAGTTCTTCTATGATAGGGGATGAGGCATCTTGAAATCCTAGTTGGGAGTGGTTTGCCATGTGAGGTGTACAGGATTTGCACCTGTGATTTAGTCTTGACAGGTCTATGTAATTAGTTTACTAACGCCTCATAAGAAAGAAGCATTAAGTGGTTTGATGCGGTTGGCTTGAAACCAACATGTGAGGGTTCGATTCCTTCCTTTCTTGTACTTGGACGAAGGCCGGTTCTTCGAAAGTGTGGTATGGGGGTGGACATCCGTGGATTCATTCAATGTTGGTAGAGGTTAGTTCAGGGTGTAGTACTTTTCGTTTTGCTGAGAAGGCTTCTCAGACGATGAACATGAGTATGATTACGGCTGTTATTGAGATTAAAGAGCCGATTGAGGATAATGTATTTCATAGGGTATAGGCATCTGGATAGTCCGAGTATCGTCGGGGTATACCAGCTAAACCTAAGAAGTGTTGTGGGAAGAAGGTTAAGTTTACTCCTGTAAATATCACTCCGAAGTGGGCTTTAGTTCATGAAGGATGGAGGGTGAAGCCTGTGAAAAGAGGGAATCAGTGGGTGAAGCCTGCTAAAATGGCGAAAACTGCTCCTATTGAGAGGACATAGTGGAAGTGGGCAACTACGTAGTAGGTGTCGTGGAGGGCAATGTCGAGGGATGAATTGGCGAGGACAATTCCCGTAAGACCTCCAATAGTGAATAGGAAGATAAATCCTAAGGCCCATAGCATAGGTGGGTCTCATTTAATTGTTCCTCCGTGCAAGGTTGCCAATCAGCTGAAGACTTTAATGCCAGTTGGGATAGCAATAATTATGGTGGCTGATGTGAAGTAAGCTCGGGTGTCCACATCCATTCCGACTGTGAATATGTGGTGGGCTCATACGATGAAGCCTAAGAATCCAATTGATAGTATTGCTCAGACTATTCCTATATATCCGAAGGGCTCTTTCTTTCCTGCATAATATGCTACCACGTGGGAGATTATTCCGAAACCTGGAAGAATGAGGATATAAACTTCGGGGTGGCCAAAAAATCAAAATAGGTGTTGATATAGGATTGGGTCTCCTCCTCCTGCGGGGTCAAAGAATGTAGTGTTAAGGTTGCGGTCAGTAAGAAGTATTGTAATTCCGGCGGCAAGGACTGGTAGAGAGAGTAATAGGAGGATAGCGGTAATGAGAACGGATCAAACAAATAGGGGTGTTTGGTATTGTGACAGTGCTGGGGGTTTTATGTTAATAATAGTAGTAATAAAGTTGATTGCTCCTAGGATGGAGGATACACCTGCTAGGTGGAGGGAAAAAATAGTTAGGTCTACTGATGCACCAGCGTGGGCAAGGTTGCTAGCTAAAGGTGGGTAGACAGTTCATCCAGTGCCAGCTCCAGCTTCTACGGTAGAAGAGGCTAGCAGAAGAAGAAAGGAAGGTGGAAGGAGTCAGAAGCTTATATTATTTATACGTGGGAATGCCATGTCTGGGGCACCAATTATAAGTGGTACAAGTCAGTTACCGAAGCCTCCGATCATGATAGGTATAACTATAAAGAAGATTATAACGAAGGCATGGGCTGTGACGATTACGTTATAGATTTGGTCGTCTCCTAGGAGTGTCCCAGGTTGTCCCAGTTCTGCACGGATTAGCAGGCTAAGTGCTGTGCCGACTATACCTGCTCATGTGCCAAAAATTAGGTAAAGAGTGCCAATATCTTTATGGTTGGTTGAAAATAATCATCGGTTGATGAAAGTCACAGGTAAGATGGCTGAATGTTGAAGCGTTAGGCTGTAGTCCTTTTTACAGAGGTTTAATTCCTCTTCTTATCGACCCTGTAGTGAAGTTCATGATGAGTTGCAAACTCATAGATGTATACGAGGTATGCCGGGGTCTTGTAGGCAGGAGCCAAGGGGTAAGGCGTCTAGCTGTTAACTAGAATCATATGGGATCAAGGCCCATCTGCCTAGGTAAGGCCTTAGCTTAATTAAAGCGTCTGGTTTGCACTCAGAAGATACAGGTTAGTGTCCTGTCGGTCTTAGTATAACAGAAACTAAGAGAGTTTAACTCTTATTTAAGGCTTTGAAGGCCTTTGGTTTAGGATGGCGGCTTAATCCTAAGTTTCTAGAATATGGTAGTGATCAGAGGGGTTATGGGCAGTAGGGAGATTGACAGGGTGGATAGAATGGCTGTAGGGGTGTTTGATGCTTTGTTAGTGCGTCAGAGTTTCATGTGATTAGACGAGTTAGGGGGGAGTATAATTGTTGAGTGGTATGCAAGGCGAAGGTAAAAGAACAGGCCCAGGAGTGATAGTAAAGTGATGGTTGTGGCTGTAGGAGTTATTCCTTGTTTGGTAAGTTCTTGAATGATAAGTCATTTTGGTATGAAGCCTGTTAGTGGTGGAAGGCCGGCTAGAGATAGGAGTGCAAGTATTATAGTTGCATTAAGTATAGGTGTTTTTGTTCATGAGATGAGTATTGTTGAGAGTTTCAGGACTTTGATCTGGGTTAATGATAAGAATATGGTTGTTGTTATTAGTGAATACAATGCAAAGGTGAGGATAGTAAGATGGGGGTCGTAGATAATGATGGCGATTATTCAACCTAGGTGGGAGATAGATGAGAAGGCTAGGATTTTTCGTGTTTGTGTTTGGTTAAGGCCTATTCAGCCTCCGACTAGAGCTGAGGAGATTGCTAGGGTAGTTAGCAGGGCGGGGTTGAGGGATTGTGATGATATGAAGAGAAGGGTGATAGGGGGAAGTTTTATCAGAGTTGAGAGTAGTAGGGCAGTAGTTATTGAAGAACCTTGAAGTACTTCTGGAAATCAAAAGTGAAATGGAACTAATCCTAGTTTAATTGCAATTGCTATTGTTAGTAGCAGACATGATGTGGGGTTGTTTAGTTGTGTAATGTCTCACTGTCCTGTAGATCAGGCATTGGTAAGGCTTGAGAATAGGATTAAGGCTGATGCAGTTGATTGGGTGAGGAAGTATTTAATGGCAGCTTCAATTGCTCGAGGGTGGTGGGATTTTGAGATGAGTGGGATAATAGCTAAGGTGTTGACTTCTAAGCCTGTCCAGGCCAAGATTCAATGGTTGCTGGACATAGTAATGCTGGTTCCTATAATTAAGCTTATGGTGGAGATTAGTTTTGCGTGGGGGTTCATTAGTAGGGGAAGGGGTTAGACCATCATTTTCGGGGTATGGGCCCGATAGCTTAGTTAGCTGACCCTACTAGAAAATAATATAGAGGGAGTATGAAGAGTTTTGATCTCTTCTGTGTAGGTTCGATTCCTACTTTTCTAAGATTATTAGGAAGCGAGAGGGTTGTTTTACCTCTATGTTCACTTTATCATAGTGATCCTTTTTGCTCAGGCACGCTGCCTTAGATTGGAGGTAAGCCAGCATAGCTGATTGGTATGCTGGCATGTCAGAGACATAGGGCTAGAGTTAGGGGTAGGAAGTTTTTTCATAGAAGATGCATAAGTTGATCGTAGCGGAATCGTGGGTATGAGGCTCGAATTCAAAGGAATGTAGATGAGAGGAGGAGGACTTTTGTGGCTAATGTAATTGAGAATAGTTCTGATGGGAGGTTCAGGAAACTTGGGTTAAGAAACAGGATAGTTGTCAATGTGTTTATCAACATAATATTTGCATATTCGGCCAAGAAGAATAGGGCAAATGGTCCAGCAGCATATTCTACGTTGAATCCTGATACAAGTTCAGATTCTCCTTCTGTCAGGTCGAATGGGGCACGGTTTGTTTCGGCGAGGGTAGAGATGTATCATATTATCGTTAAAGGTCATGCGGGGAAGATGAGGTAGATAGGCTCTTGAGTGGTGGCTAGGGTACTTAGTGTGTAATTCCCGCTCAGTATAATTGTGGCTAGTAAGATGATGGCTAAGGTGACTTCATATGAGATTGTTTGGGCAACGGCTCGGAGGGCCCCAATTAGAGCATATTTGGAGTTAGAGGCTCACCCAGATCAAAGTAAGGAGTAGACAGTTAGGCTTGATATTGCTAATAAAAATAGTAGTCCTAGATTTAAGTCTGCAAGGGGGAAAGGGAGTGGGAGGGGTGTTCAAATTGTGAGGGCTAAAAGTAGGGCTAGGATGGGTGTTATGATGAAGAGGAAAGGGGAGGAGGTAGATGGGCGGATGGGCTCTTTGATAAAGAGTTTTACTCCGTCTGCAATGGGTTGAAGTAGACCAAAAGGGCCCACAATGTTTGGGCCCTTTCGGGCCTGTATGTAGCTGAGGATTTTTCGTTCTACAAGTGTTAAGAAGGCCACGGCGATTAGGATTGGGATTATGTAGGATAGAGTTATGGTCAATAGGTTTGTTAGAGTGGGTGAAGTCATGTTTGGAGGGAAAAAAGCTAGGGAGAGGATTTGAACCTCTGGGTAAAGGGTTTAAGTCTTTTGCATTTGCCGAGCTCTGCCACACTAGCGGGTCCTTTTCTAGGAGTTAGGTGTGTGTAAGGCTTTTGGCAATTGAGTTGAATTCATTGCTTATAAGGCTAGGGCGTGCTTTGTAGTATTGGCCCCACTTCTCCGGTCCTTTCGTACTAGGAGGAGTTCTTATTCATAGATAGAAACTGACCTGGATTGCTCCGGTCTGAACTCAGATCACGTAGGACTGTTAATCGTTGAACAAACGAACCCTTAATAGCGGCTGCACCATTAGGTTGTCCTGATCCAACATCGAGGTCGTAAACCTCCTTGTCGATATGGGCTCTTGGAGGAGATTGCGCTGTTATCCCTGGGGTAGCTTGGTTCATTAATCAATTGTATTGGGTCTAAATTACTATTAGTACTTTGATGCGTTGGTCTTGGTGAAGAATTGTGATCTATGGGTTTGGAGGATTTGTTTTTCTCCAAGGTCGCCCCAACCAAAAAATGTCGACCAGGCGTTTTATGTGGGTGGGTCCAGTGGGTGTTGTTGGTGGAAGGGTGGTCGTTATTTTTAAGTTCCACAGGGTCTTCTCGTCTTATGATCACATTCTCGTTTTTGCACGAGAACACTAATTTCACTGATTACTCACAGGAGACAGTTAAGACCTCGTTTAGCCATTCATACAAGTCTCAATTTATGAGACAATTGATTGCGCTACCTTCGCACGGTTAGGATACCGCGGCCGTTGAACTTTGGGGGTCACTGGGCAGGCATCACCTTCAATACTTGTTGTTCGCTGAAGGCTATGTTTTTGGTAAACAGTCGGGTCTTTAATTTGCCGAGTTCCTTCTGTAAGTTTTAATCGTTTATGTAAGCGTCCCTGAGTTGGCTTAACAGGTTTAGGCTTAAATATGAAGTCTTGTTGAAGTGCGTATATAAGTTGAGTTCTGTTAATAATATATTAATGTAAGTTTACGCTGTGTGAAGGAGGGTTCCTAGTTACTCATTTTAGCATAAATTCTTCTATTTTCATAGGTTAACCTGCTTTAGGTGAGGGAGTCGAATAGGGTTCTAGATTTTTATTGGTGGAGCTTTGACGCACTCTTTTGTTGATGGCTGCTTTAGGGCCTACGATAGGTGGAGAAAGTGTTATTATCCGCTGGGGGAGGTTGTATTCTTTTTCGAGGGGGCTGTACCCCCGTCGAGTTGCTCTTAACCCTAACATGAGCAGGGTTGGGTGAATGTCCTTGGTGAATGGGTTAAGGAGGAACTTAAATTCATTTAGCAGGTAACCAGCTATCACCTAGCTCGATTGGCTTTTCACCTCTACCAACAAGTCATCCCACTCTTTTGCGACAGAGATGGGTTCGCTCAATTTTAGCTGCTCGTAGGTAGCTCGCTTAGGTTTCGGGAGGGCAAACTTTTAGTTCGCTTTGCTTGGTTGTTCTTGCTAAATCATGATGCAAGAGGTACAAGGGTTGGTCTTTACTATTTTTTGCTTATGGTTTTCACTATTATTTCATCTTTCCCTTACGGTACGGTTGGTCTCTATTGCGCCTAAGGTCTTTTCTATCACCTATACTAGGAGTAGGTTAGAATGTTTTAGTTTGATTTGGGTAGTAGGTTTTTGATGGTTAATGGGGTATGGGTGGTTGGGCTAGAGGAAGAGCAAGTCAAGGCGACCTTGTTTGTAAAGGTATCTTTCAGGTGTAAGCTGAATGCTTTAGGGTTTATAGCTACGCCTTGGTAGTCTAAGCGCACCTTCCGGTACGCTTACCTTGTTACGACTTACCTCATCTTTAGCTAGGGTTGGGTATTATTTATTGAAATTGATAGCTTGTGAGGAGGGTGACGGGCGGTATGTACGTGCCCCAGGGCCGTCTTTAAGTAGGCTTAAGAGAAGTATGGTCTTACTTTACTGCTAAATCCTCCTTCCAAGGGCGAGTTTCACGCCCTTTTTCGTCTGTTCTATGTTAGAAAATGTAGCCCATTTCTTCCACCTCATGGGCTATACCTTGACCTGTCTTGTTAGTGGGGACTATTGAGCTCACTATTGATCTTTCATTTTAGGTGGGCTGGCGACGGCGGTATGTAGGCTGTGTTGGCAAGAGGTGGTTGGGTGGATCGTGGATTATCGATTACAGAACAGGCTCCTCTAGGTGGGTTTAGGGCACCGCCAAGTCCTTAGAGTTTTAAGCGTTTGTGCTCGTAGTTCTCAGGCGGATACGTGAGTATATTAGTATCAAGATTTAGGGCCAGGCATAGTGGGGTATCTAATCCCAGTTTGTGCCCTGGCTTTCGTGGCTTTAAATTGATCGTTAAGTTAAGATCATTTTTTAGGCTGGGCTTAGGTGAATCTTGGGCTTATGACAGCTTAGTTACACTTTGATCTTAATTGGTATAGATAGCATGTGACCACTCTTTACGCCGGATGGCTATTGATTTGGGTTTCTTGTATGACCGCGGTGGCTGGCACAAGATTTACCAACCCTAAAGTTGCTATGGCTAAGTCAAGTTTACACTTATTGCTTAAGGTTAATTACTGCTGAATACCCGTGGGGGTGTGGCTCAAGCAAGGCGTCTTGGGCTACATTAGAGTGTGCCTGATACCTGCTCCTTTATTCTTTTCTTAAGGGGTTAGGGCATTTTCACTGGCATGCGGATACTTGCATGTATATGTCTAGCAAAAATCAATAGTAAGGTTAGGACTAAGTCTTTTGCCCACAGGTAATTATGCTACCGTCTTGGCATCTTCAGTGCCATGCTTTTGGTTAAGCTATGGGGGC
>NW_011322406.1:0-369 GCF_000146605.3 Meleagris gallopavo | reverse complement strand
ATTGGTCTGCAGTGAGTATCAAGCATCACAAATCCAACACAAATCAGTAGCTCTCAGTGTCTTGCTGGGCTTCAGCTTCATGTAGCTACAGCACAATTTGTTCAACGTTAACTGAAATTAAAAAAAAAAAAAGGAAACAGCAGCAGCACGACAAGTTCCTACCAGAAATAGCTGCTTGGCCCATCCACAATCTGAAATGTAAAACCTCACTAGGTGTTTCACTGATACAGAGGACTAACACTCCTCTGCCCTTGTTATATTGCATGCAGGAATTTAATCCGTGCCTCCATCACGCCGGGAGGACCCAAGGAGAGGAGGGAGGCAGTGATGACAGGCTTGCTTTGCAAAATACAAGTCCCAGATAAATGC
>NW_011322405.1:0-460 GCF_000146605.3 Meleagris gallopavo | reverse complement strand
AAGGGGCACAGAGCAGCTGCTTACCCTGCTCCTTTAGAGCAGCCCCTGGAGCCTGGCACGCAGCAGGGAGTGGAACTGCTGGCAGCAGCTTTGCAGTTGCACAGTGCTTCCCAGCCCTGCTGCAGAAATGAAAGTCAGCAGGAGTTCCTGCAACACAGATGTTTATAAGAAGTCCTTTCTGGGGAGGGGAAGTGAGTTTGTTTCTTGTGTTTTCCTAGTAAAGATGAAGGCATTTATTAACTGTCAGAGCCAAGGATGTGCAGCTAACTAAGGCCCTGACTGGCCTCAGTGCCCAGAGCAGCACTGCCCTGCTGCCTCCACCAGCTGCAGGCTGTTAATTCCTCATTTCAGATAATTCTAAAAAGGTTTTTCTTATCTTTGTAAGTGTAAGAAGACTTGAAAATTATCATCATTTTTCTACTGTGATTAATTACAGCTGGAGCTTAATTGGGTATTTGTC
>NW_011322402.1:0-451 GCF_000146605.3 Meleagris gallopavo | reverse complement strand
CACCAACCTCCACATTTAATATCAGCCCAGGCTGCCCAGAACCCCATCCAACCTGGCCTTGAACACCTCTAGGGATAGATGAGGCATCCACAGCCTCTCTGGGCAGCTGTTCCAGCACCTCACCACTCTCATAAAAAGAATCAATACAAGACAGGTGTGCCCCAGTGAGGCGTCTGAGGTTGGTGATGGACATGTTGTAGAGCAGTGCCCTTTTGATGGCAGGTGAGGAGGATGCTGACCCACAGATGGGCTGGGCACAGAGCAGTGAAGACCCTCAGCCCATATACTTGAAAGCCATGGAAGTTGTGTGGATCTCAAGCCATTCCTTCAGGATAACACGTTGTTTTCTCACTCCAGTGAAGCCGCGAAGGGTGAGCTCCCAGCACAGCCATGGAGGGCGGCGTGCAGCTCCTCAACCGCGATGGCCACAGCATCTCACACAACTCCAAGC
>NW_011322401.1:0-6900 GCF_000146605.3 Meleagris gallopavo | reverse complement strand
TGGTGTTTCAGAGTACCTTGTTCCAGCTGCCAAACTCAGAATGCCTGAAATCTATCTATCTTGTAAGTTGAAGGCCAAAAAGTGGGCAGTCCTGAAGATTGCCACGATAGTTATCCCAGAAAATGTTCCATATTACGCAAAGGCCAATGATTCCATGACTTCTGTTGTGGGCGCTCTTTCAAAATATGTTTTCTATTTCATAAAGATTGTTTCCTACGAAAGCTTTTAGTGACATGTTTATTCATGTTGGTCAAATGAAAGTCATGTGGCACACCTCCCTTTCTGGTGTGGTGAGCCGCGCAGTGTTTGATATAATCCTACTATCTTGTGTGAAAAAAAACAGCTGAGTATCAGATGTGTCTGGCTTGCATGTCAGTGAAACAGAAGGCATGTTACACTCTGCAAAGTCTATTTTTATTTTGGAAGAACCTCCCTTTAACTTTTTCCACTCACTTCTCCTAGGTATCGGGTGAATCCAGGGCTTTCCTTGAGGTAAACAGAGGCACCAGGAAATATGCTTAGACAGATGCTTAGATGTATGCAGGCTCTGACTTGTCATGTGGCTTCCTTTGTTCCTGGGAAGAGCCATACTGACTGATTAGCTGGTTTTATACTCTGTAGATGTACGAATGTGATTACTGTAAGAGAATATTCAATTGTTAGAGTTCTCTTCTATTTGGAAGTCAAAGATCACGTAAAATAAAGAAATGCCATGTATTCAAATAAGTACTTGCAGAACCCAGCGTATCTGTTTGCCTTTGAAAATATGTATAAGACTTAATGTAACTATCCACTGTTTGTTCTGAGGAGTCTTGTATTAGTACAGATAGGTTTTCTAGCTTCCAGTTTTGTTTCCTTGCCTCCTTCCTGGCATAGATATCTAGTAGGTGCCTCTTATAAGCTAGTGAGGAAAATCTTGCTCTGTTGCTGCCTGTTAATTTTTTTTCACGTGCAAATTTTATGGAGAATCAGCTATGTTCATGGTGTCCTGTTCATGGTGAGGGCACAATGGGTGAAGAGAAGTTCTGAGAAGCAGCCGAGCAATACCAACATGAAAATAAGTAGGACAATAATGACTTAGTAAAACTAATCAGGGCATGTGAAATAAACATGCTCCAAAACAACTGGCAATCTACATGACTGAAATGTGGAGTGCAAGAGCTGCTCATGAAAACAGGAGAGATGGACACCAGGAGTGTGAAGCATAAGGTGTGAGGAGAATTCCACTTGTGCAGAGAGCGCTTGGCCCCTCACATCAGGGTTGCTTCACCAACAACTGTATACAAGGAATGGCAATAGAGAGTGCAAGACCTTTTTGTGGCCTTAATGGCCAACGTGTACATTGGCACAGGGGCTGGTCAGGCAGGAATGACATTTGTCCTTAGAGCTGTTTTGTTCACACTGGAAATCTGCATCTTTCTCGTAATTATTTTAAAACAAATTATATAGCTTTTCAAGATTTGCACATATGCAGGTGAGCCCGTTTAGTCTTTGGACATTCCAGATCATGTATTTTGGTGCAGAATTTTTCTTCAAAGTTTCTCTCCAGAATGACCACTTTAGAATTGACTTTTAAGATATTCCTGCCTTTGTTGCAATTGATATCTGACTCTGAATCCAGCAGCAAAAAGTACTTGGCAACTCTGAGTACAGAGGAGAACTGCATATTTTTTTGACTCGTGCAAAGATTACTTTGTTAGCAAAAAAGAGAATTCTATCCTGCTGCTGAAAAATCAAATGCAGACTGATGAATGGGATAAGGATGAAGGAATCAAGTCACTGAGATTCTGGTTCTGAATCAAGTCGATCTGTTTCCGTATTCATACCATGTCTGAAACTCAGAAGTTTTCATGGGGAAAAAAAAAAGAAAGTAAATGAACTTAAATAGGTGGTTATCCCTCTAGGTACCATTGAATACATTTCAGTGTGATTTATTACCAGAAAGTGAAAGATGCTAAGAGCACAAAAAACCACTGCCTCAGAAATGCCACTTCTGATGAGCAGAGCTATTCTGTACTTTCTTAAGGAGATCTGACCTTTGAGCCTGAAATTTTGGTGAGAACTGCTGTCTCTCTGACAGAGGAATAGATATAAAGGCGTTGCCATGTGACTGCTGCTATTTAAACATGTTTTGTCAGATTACATGTGTTTAAGGTGTTTATCTAAAGCAATTTGAGCAATTCTTTATGACATTATTACTTTATTGTCTTATGATTATTGGTTAGTACTGCTATGGTACAGTTTTCTTCCTCTGTGTGAAGCTGGTGCTGCTATCTTTATGAAGACTTTATCGTTAGTTTGTAACTCAGTAGCCAAAGGCTTGTGTTTTTAGGACTGTTTCATTCTTGTTGTTGCCCTCCCCACCCTTCCCTTCCGCTCCTTTGGCATTGGAGGGAGAGAACACACTGCTGTTCTTAGCAGCCTACAGCTTAGTTTTGAGCTTGTTTATCTGTTGAGCTCAGTAGATCTGAGCTGAGATAAACTAGCTGTAGTAGCTGAAGTACAGTATTAAGGAGAAAGTTAATTTTAAATATAAATTGATTGCTTCTTATTAATTTGTCAGAAAATCAGGACATTTCCTAGTGGTCTTGTGCAGTGCTTGTGCAGTTTCTAAAATGTGTAAAGAAGTTGACCTCGTAAGAAAAGTTACCTGAGTAAGAGGAGCTTTACTATTCTTCAAACTGGAATTTTGTACTAGTGCAAAAATCAGGCTGGGAAGTTGTTTCCTTGTTGGAACCATATCCAGAGCTGGCTGACCCAGCAGCTCCAGGAAGGCAGAGCTGCTGGTCAGGTCTGGTTAATTCTGGAATTTCTTTTCTCCCATGCCCCCTCCCCACACACTTCATCAATTTCTAATATGAAAACCAACCCGTTTCCTTATTTTCATCATTTAATTTGGAGCTGGATGGGACTTTTTTCTGTGTCCTCAGAATGATGAGGGTAGAAAGCTCATTTATCAAAGCTCTGCAATGAACAAAGCCGGAGCAGAGCAGCATAGGCATAATTAACAAGGAAAAGATGGAATTTGTGGCTTGGTGTTGATGGATACAGAATGTGCCACAAAGGAAACAAAGCTTTGAGAATGCTTTGAACACAAAACCAGTCTCACGGGATCAACAGTCTTGTGCCAGCAAGTAAACTCGGGATAAAATATGTATGATCCACCTTTCATTATGACCTCCAGCTACTCTACAAAACAATGGAGGATTGAGGTAGCACTTGGACATGTTTTGAGGTTGCGTGTGGGGAGTTTGGGAAGGAAGAAGGCTGTTTACCTATTTTCCCTTGTAAGCTTGGCTTGGGTGCTATTGTTGCTGCTAGTTTTACAATGACAGAAGGGTGTACTGCAACAGGATTTGTCCATAGCTAATTGGCATGAATTTGTCTGAACTGTCATCAGCTTCTCTTCTTGGAATATGACAAAGACAAGACACATTGGTGGACAAGTTCTGTTTGCATATGCAATCACAAGTCCACATTACCTTATAATGCAACTGAGCTCCATGTTATAGGCTGTGCATCCTCTCTTCTCATCCCATCACTCTTTAGGAGAAGGAAAAATAGAAGCAGTCAAAAGCAATTTGATTGTATCATAAAACCTTTCTTTTATAAAGGTTCCAGAGAAACAAGCTCTTAATACTGCTTACAATTTACCAAGAAAGTATTTCTTTTGCCACATTTGCATTTTTGTTCTCTGACTTAGAAGTCTCTCAAACTCAGGTCCTGTGAAGGCATGCTTGAATATTTCTAACTCAACAGTCAAGCGTTAGACAAGCCAGTAACAGTCTTAGCTCATTGAATGGAAATTATATTGGGTGAGAACATGCAAAACTTCTCTTCTAAATATTAGGACTGATAGACAAATGTGCAGAAAAGAGCTAGAAAGTGTATTGCTAGCTCTGTTCAGTGGTGGTCCTAGCAGGATCAGTGAGGGCCTCTGAAACTGCTATGTTTTTAAAAGATTGGTGGTAAGATTTAAAGCAACAAAAAAGAAAGATGATGAATCTCAGTACTGTGTCTATATGAAACGAATCTTAGTGGATTAAAGATTGTTTCTTAAATATTGTGGAAGATAAGGAATTCAGCTAGCTAAGACTTACCTTATTATGGGTGTCTGATTTTATACAGATGACCTGCCTTATTCAGTCAAGTCAGCAAAATAAAGATGGGATGTAATGAACTTGTTCTCCTATTCACCTCTGCTAGTTTGTTTATGTGTATACTAACAAATTGCACATGTAGGACTTATCCATGCTAACACCAGTCTTGAATTCTGATCAAATCACTGAAAGGGACCTTTGCAAGGTCTGCTAATTCTTTAAAGTATAGAAATGTTCATGGTGGCTTTAATGATGTAATGGTGCTGTTTCTTGCTTTCTTTTTTTTTTTCTTAAATAAATAAATGCCCTTAGGCTTTTCATCTACTGTAAATAATTGTGAAACATGAGCTTGTTTTTAGAAGTATCTATTCTCAGCTTGCTTATAATTGCAAGTCTGGCAATCTGCTTTCCTTTGTCATGTCTCTTCTCTTCCAATTCCCACCAACAATTTCTTAAAAATTTCATAATGATTTTCCTAGTGTTTATTTATGGGTTTTGGGAATCAATGCAAACCATATGTTTCACTAAGGTTATGTGACAAAAATTCTCTTCCTTTATACAAAACCACAAAATTTTCAATTTCAGCACATTTCCACAAATAATACTTTGCTTAAATCTGCATTTTTTCCTCTTTGTATTCTAATAGTTCTATTATGAAGAATATTGGGAAAACATAAGTCAAGGAAGAAAAATATTGTCCGTTTAGTTGCAGCTATGGTGCAAGCAATGGAATGTGAACTCTTTCATGTGTTCTTTCTTTGCATACCTCTGACTTGGGAAGATGACCACCTCTGGGAGAAAGAGATAATTTAATTTCCTTTCGTGTCAACTTTCATTTCTATGTAGAGAAGCTGCAGATATGTTTCAGATTCTGTGGAACTGGGTGTTATGCTGTGGTGATGCAGTATCACTCTGCCATGGGACTCTGCGTTCAGCTGGTAAAATCCTTTAACTTCTAAATAATGGTCTAACGTAGCACTTTGACTTTTGCAGAAAGATTTCACTCTGTGTTTCACCATGTCAGCTTGAAAACTTGTGGTTACTTTGGCTTTCGGACAGGACTTGCCGATTGTTCTAGCTCTGAAACATGCAAATAAGTTGTGTATCTAGAAATATTGCTCCTCATCAGGCACAAGTCACATTTATTTAACTACTCTGTGCTTTCATGCAATTCACTGCAACCAAACCATTCTGAATACATGAAGAAAACATCCTCCTCATTGGTCCATAAATGAGATAGTTTATCTTTGTGCTAAAGCTCCAAATTAATTCCTTTCTCCCTCATTGGAGTTTGTTAGGGAGGGGAGTAGGAACCCATAACAAAACACCAAACATCAGTTCTGTATTGCTTCCCTGTCTCCCCGATAGGCCTTGCATCCATATGTGAGTTACCCTTTGTTTAGGTGAGAAGCAGCAGCTGGGGCCTGCAGTCAGTGCTGGCCTACTGCCTTGCAGGTGGGTTTCTGGTGGTGGAGACAGGTTTGATGTGTGTAAAGGTCAGACGTGGCCATGTGTTTAGCACGTTGTAAGTGAGCTCAGGGTGGAGAGAGGAGTGAAGATGTGCTCATGATCTTCCAGAAGAGTTCAGAAAAGTCTGCTTTGTTTTCTTCCAACTTAAAACCTACTTTTGGCTTGTGTGAAGCACAAGCAGTTTTTGACACCACCGGAAATTGCTACGGGCTGATGAGCACCTAAATATGAACACTGACAGATGTGACAGCTGTTTCTGACATGGCTTTTTGTCTTAACCATTAGGTTAAGGACCTAGAACCACCACTTCTTTAGAAATGAGTTTCATATCTCTTGCGAAGGATCCTCCTTTAGAGTTATTTGAATAAACGACCAAGCTAATGAGCCTTTAATACACCAATCCCTTGCAATTATTAAATTTTTTTCTTTCCAAAGGCACACTTGGTGCTTGAGCCAGTGAAATGTCAGCACTGAGAGCCTGTTAATGCATGGGAACAATTCTCCTTATCCTGTGAGAGTCCCCTGAATGCAATCTGCAGGTTCTTGTGCCAGTGGGATTCTAATGCTCAGGAGGAGTAGAACACTAGAGAGCATACCGATGTCATATTGTTTATCTGATCCCAGAAAATAATGAACTAGGCCATCTGGAACAATAGCCAAGCTCTGGTTGTGGGTGTAAATGTGGCTACTTTGCTGTTTTTTTCCATTGCTTCTAACTAAAGAGGCTTTTATTCTTACAGAAAACTCTGTAAGCTGATGTGATCATATAAGCGCACGTCTTTATCATAGGTGCAGGTCTCAGCCTTCTTGAGTACATTCTAATCCAATGCATCCTAAATCCTATTGGCAATAGGAGACTCAGTGGTTCATTTGGAAGATTTAGGGAGCTGGGGAAGTGGTTTTGTTTCCATTCCCTCCATAATTTCCTGGGAGGGTCTTTTCTGGTAAATTTCTGAATAGAATTTTGGGGGAAAAAAATAATATTACTGAAAGGCTGCTAGAGACCTATAACTGCCCCCAGGCACAATGCAAAGATGCAGATGTATTAGCAATCATCCAGGAAGCAATAACTTGCTATGTTTGGAATGCACAAATATGCTGAGATCAGGTGTTCAAAGCATTGGCCATTGTGTTTCACTCCAGTTTCTGGCTGTACCTGAACAGTCCTGCTCTGTGGGATCGTATTTTTGAAGCCTTACTGGTAACTGCAAGATTGGGTTGTCTTGTCCGTATTCACACTGGATCTTGTGCTGTAAATCATCATGGCTGTAGTAGCACTGTTCTGTTATTCAGAACAGCGGTTTTATCAGAAAACTTTTTTTTTTTTTTT
>NW_011322399.1:0-12485 GCF_000146605.3 Meleagris gallopavo | reverse complement strand
GAATACAAGAAAGACTATTCAGAGCAGCAGCTGTGGAACAAAATAAACAGCAAGAGAAAGTGACACTGAGAACCAAGGACATCTCCAGAAGAAGAAAAAAGCAAAGTCAAGTAAGCTGTGTGATGGCCTTGTGATGATGGCCCTGACTGGAGGAAGAGCGTGTTACCAGAGACAACTCATGGCTCTGATTGGGTAAGTGCCTATGTGCAATTAAGGAGTGTTTGTGGAATGTTTTGTTGACATGTAAAGGTGGTGGGAAAGTTAAAAGAGAAAACTTGTGAATGCATACAAGGGATGTTAGAATCTGCAACAAACAATATGCATTGTTCACTTCCGAGTTCGTGCCTCAGATGCTGCAATACTGTCTCTGCCCTTCCTAAATTTAAACACAGAAAAGCTATGTTGAACTTTTGTCTTCACTCCTTCACTCTCAGAGCTATTCACACAGTACTCACAGTAACATCCAGCTTTTCCAGTGCAAATAGCTGGTGATCAACCTGCACAGACCAGAGCAGCTTGTCTGCCCTTCCATGAGTTTCAATGTCCCTGAAGAGGAAAAAAAAAAGATTGTCCTGAAAATATTAAAAGGGAACACAATATCTGCTAACATTGTGCCTTGTGTACTCCTTCAGCACTCATGGTCTGCACACAGAGGGGAGAGCATAGTACAGACTGTAGCTGACAGTAGTTTCATTTCTGGGAGGGACAGTAGGTGATTATATTTTCAGCAGTAACAGGAAACAGGAAGAAATGGCAGCAGCTCTGCTAATTGGCTTGCACCCTAAAATGTTCAAAACATGATCCCTGGGTATAGTACATCAACAAATCTCAGGGACCACGTAAACCAGAATCCTCTCACCATGTCCCACAGATAACACAATCTCAAGAGAACAGGTATCAGCTGAAAAGTTACTGGCTAGTAGCATAGAATGGGCCTTCTGAATGCTAAAATATTTCTAAGCACTTACCTCATATCATTTTTGTATTATTCAGAGGTACTGTGAAAGTACCATGGAGGCTAGTGGGAGATGCAGATCTGAGACAGAAATTCATATAACATAAACATGAACCTATCCTCACTGTGCCCTCCAATCTCAATACAGTTCATGAAGCCTTGCCCATTGAGGCAGCTTCACAGTTAAGGCCCAAACAAGAATCAGAAACTCCCTAGCAGGACATCATAGGGCAGATGGACATTTAGCCCACAGAGGACAGTTTGCCAATCTGGGAACAGAGATACCTTGTCTCCACACAGCTGCTTTTTGAACAGAATCCCTCCATTCAGTTAATTAGAGTTAGTCTGTCCTATCACTTCTCAGCCTGCAATGGAGCAAAAAAACATGGCTCCAGGCCAGCGTGAGGCAAGCTCTTCACTAACAATACTTGAGTTTCAGCATCCATTTCCTTTATTGCTTTTGGAAACAACACAAATCCCTTCAAGTACAAAGGCATCTCTCTGCTATGGTTTACAGGCTCTTGTTTACATGAATTGCACTGCCAAATTGGCATCTCAAACAGTTAAGTATTGGGTAGGCATGCAGCTTAGGAGTAAGCAGATGCTAATTCTAGTTTCAAGCTTTCAGTTTTGGGCCAAGCTTTAACAGTTCATCCCCATAGACCATGGTGCCATATGAGTAATAAATATTTGTAAAATGCTTTGAAATCCACAGATGAAGGGATTGTAATAGCAAAAAGGGAGATACTAAGACACTGAAAAAAAAAGAAAACAAACAAACATGTCAGCAGAAGGAGGTAGAATCAAATTCTTTTGTGTGCATCAGGAAACATTTCTGAAGCCCAGTTCCCTCTTCTTCCAAAATCAAAAGCATTGCACACTTGTTCCTTACTTTTAATTAAGGACAAGCCTTGGGCTTTCTCACAGGCCCTTCTTCCAGGACAGTGGTAGGACTTACCATCAAGTGTACATAGGGCAAAGAGACCCGAGCCACTACCCACACTGGAGTAGCCTGTAAATGCAGAAGAGAATTACAGTTGAAACCTATTTATGAGCATTGTTCCTTTCCTCTCCGGAAAAAAAAGATTCAAAACAGTAAGCTGTCTTCTTTTTTGCCCAGTCTTGCAACTTTGCGTAACAGGTATCTGCAGTTTTGCAACCAATCCTACCTCATGCCAGCTGTTATTTGTAGAGCACTACTGTTAGTGTAAACCCAAGAATCCAGCATCTTTAATTTGCATTGATATGGGCATGTCTGGCTCTGCTGACTGCTTCTAGGAATTTGTTTATGCCAAATGTATGCAGACCTTCAGCAGTTCTGGTTGCAGTTAACATCATCATAGCCTCTCTAGGCTCCAAAAATGCGCAAACACAGGCACAATAATCACAAAGGGATAATGAGGATAATAGCCTGAGCTAAATGAATATTACAACTGTATCCTCACTGCTTCCCTCAGGGATAGGAATGTTGCCTTCAGTTGTTCCAGAAACAAGAAGAAAAAACAGATCCCACTAGAAGGACTACATTTCAGTCAAAGCGGCACAAAAGCACCTTCATGTCAGCTCCCGAATGAGTCTGCTGAGATCATGCTACCAATATTATTGCTTCCACTAGATGAAAACTGAACAGAAACTGTGGTTTCCAATCAGCAAACACTGCTCAGATGCTACAGAGCTCTTGCTTTGAGGGTAGATTAGACATCTGCCTCAATGCTCATGCACCCAGCTCTGGTTTATTAGTTCCCACAGCTGTGAACTTCCTGCAAACAAACAGTTCCTCTCCAAAGCATGTGTATCACACAATTGTGTACAGGACCAACTAAACCCAAAGACAAGACTTTCCTGACCACCACTTCAGTAAACTCTACCTGTCCACTAGTCAGAAGAGACATGGAAGATAAAAGTTTTGGAAGTGATATCACACTTGATGGCAGAAGGCTGGAGCCATTTTCAACTACAGCTGCATTTTATGTTTGCATTGACAATGTTGAAGGAAGCACAGTCTCCTTGAGGTCTGCAGCAACTCAGGAAACGTGGCAGTCAGTGGCAAGACAGCAGAGCTGAAACGAGTTTCATGCTTTTCCCAGACAGCTTCCCCAAAATGACACTGTACTGCAAGCCTACCTTCGCCACCCATGCACAGCTCCAGGCTACAACACTCCAGAACATAAGTACCCTATTTCTACAGAGTCATTTATTCCAAACAGGTGGTTGGGTGCTATACTGACTGTAGCTGACATTCATCTAGACTCACTCTGTTCTAAATGATCTGCTGTGTCCTCTACAAACTGGTCAGCATGACACACTTTAGCTGTCTCACTACTGCTGTTCCAGCACCAAGGGGCTTTTTACAAACTTCTCATCCCTTATTCTGCAGGTTTTGTATGCAGTGAAATAACTGATTTCATGCCCTAGTGATCATGGTACTTGCAGCAGCTGAAATGCTGAAAATATGACAAGCTTAGCAACTGGGTAGGAACTGTACTCTGCGGAGCAGGGAAAGGGAGCGGGGGGAGGGTTTGGTCAGTTGTCCTTCTCCCTCAATTCTAATCACACTGGACAGCCAAATTCCTCCACAGACAGCACTGCAGATGATAATTCAAATGCACATCAATTCCAGCCAGTTGCAGACAAGGAGGGAAAATGACCCATGCTTTGAATCTTCTTCTTCCTTGCATTATGGAGCGTATGGACAAGGGAGTGTGAAACTTGCATGCTCTGTATGTACCAAAACAGCGTTCAGCATATTCAGCCAGTTTCATGAGGGAAGCACTGGCAGCATGTAAGAAACGCCTGGATACAAAAGCAGTAGATGATGGCTGGGAGAAGCCAGCAGCTATAGATAACAATTGAACAGTATAAATTGAAAGGAGACAAGACAGCAATAAAAATGAAATATGGAAGCAGCTCTGGAGGAGTTGGGATCCACAGGCAAAAGAAGGCAGGATATAGCTGTGCTATATCAAGTGCTCAAATGCAAGAAATTAAAAATGATGCTGTGGAAACGAAGAGATGCATCTAGGTAATTAAGAAGAGGGTAGAAGCTGCAGTCATGCAAAAGCAAGGATCTAGTGTATCTGCAGGAGCAGGGCTTCATAGACATTCAAGATGAGTAAATGCAAGCAAGTGGAAGATGCAGGGAAATTTGTGCTGGGTGATGCATAATCAACAGAAGGTCCAAAGTCTGTAAAAAGTTCAAAACCAGATGTTTAGCTGTTCTTTGGAGGAGATGAAATCCCTCTGTTCTAGCATCTAACTCCTGAAGTTTTTAATTTTCAGCCTCTAGAAATCTAATTTCACCCTGGACTGACATACTGAAAAAATGTCACAGGCAACTGTTGAGGCAGAGACCTCAAGCTCTTAATCTCTCACCTTGGCCAATGCTACCAATCAGATGAGTGGAAACATTCTTGTTGTGAATCCGGCCAGATGTTTGGTGGAGAATAACATCTCGAACAGGGGCCTCTCTGGGGAGAAAAGAGGCAGGCATCAGAAAAGGTTATGAGATCATGTCTGGTCCTGTGTCAGGACAATCTGAAGAGCAGAGTACTCCAACAACAGAACTCTCCAAGTCTAGAGATGGGTAGAGCCTGTGCACAGGCTGTTTAATGAAATACTCAGGAACAGTATGCTATCCCCAAAGCAAAAAATGGCAGATTGCTTTAAGCAGGGGACATTTCAATCATCAGTAGAAGGATTATTTGCCGACAAAAAGCAATGAAAAGAAAGCACACCACCTCAGGAATGACAGAAATTTGCTAATGATTGAAAAACAAGACCTAGTGATTTGTAGCATCAGAAAACTGGAAAGACCTCAAGTAGGTCAATAAAACATCTATTCTAAACAAGGACATTAGTGTTTGTTTTTTTTTTTTAAACTTATTTTCTATTACATATGCCTGAATGCTACTCATTCAGGAAAACTGTCTGTCTATAGTTGTCCAAGTGAGTCAGAGATCATGTCTGGGCCTGAGTTCTGGCCAGGCAGATACTTACATTTCATTAAGGTCTCTAAGACATCAAGACTTGCCCAGCTTCTATCCTGTACATTGTCTGGGTCTGTCTTAGTGTCCCACAGAACAGCACAGGAATGCCTCATTTTCTCACAGTGGTGCCTCTAGGGACAGGGAAAATAACCTCGCTGCTCATCTTGACTTCTCTGCTTGTAATTTACAACACTGGCTACCAGGTTCTTATTAGGAAATCCTGCCTTACCTGGAAGAAACCAGTAGTGTCTTTCCAGGGCTTCAGATTAATTGGTCTTGGCTCAGCCTTACAGATGCCATCCTTCCCACCATTAGACAGCTCCCCTGACTACTCCTCTTTATTGAGATCTAGGTCACTCACTCATTGGCCAACTTGAGAAGAAGAGCAAGACACAACAAAAACAGTATTCGTCTCTAGGATAGAGACCTGAATTCATGGGCACTTGGGTGCTGACAAGATTACGTCATGAACTCCCAGCAGGTAGTTCATCACAGACGCTGGCTTCACTAGGATGACAGCATTTATCCCTCAGAAAGGCAGTGGTGGTGGTGCCCTCTTGTGACAGGCATCTACAGTAGAATCTCCACATCTACTCCATACAATCACTGTTCACCTGCTTGGGGAAGAGCTGTCTCTCCCCTCTATCATGGATTGCTGCTCAGAGTCCCAGGTGCACAGCAGAATGGCATAACCACAGCCTGGCTGGGACACCATCATCTCTGGTAAGCCATCAGGGCCTGGGTTCACAGAAAGGCTATCCACCTGTACTGACACAAGATAAACAAAGATAGAATTGAACTGAAAACCTTACATAACCTAGAAGTTTCCACTGTGCAACCTGTACCTACATCTGACTACAGCAGATTTTCTCATAGAAGCTGAGCGTAAGCTGAACAAAGCCAGCTATAGGCAAAATATCCAAGTAAAAGGGATCTTCACCTAGCAAAAGCCACTTAGCAACACCCTTAATGGAAAATGTTCTCTAGTCAAGTGAGAGAAGCTAATAACATCACACCAGCTTCCGTGTGTGCACAGGACAACTGCTAGGCAAATCTCCTTTCAAGCCATCAAGATGACAATTACTTTGTCTGAGGACTGAGATCTCGTGCCTCTTCCCGTATATCCTTACCTGACCTTCCAGTAACCATTTCTTCAGCAGGATCAACTGCCCACAGACATGGTCTGAATTCTCCGACAAGTCCTCCCAACGGAAGGCGCGCACCACTCTGTCAGTGTAACCTACCACCAGCTCACACTTCCCATCTCCATCTGCAGGAGACAGAAGGGCTCTCTTAGGCCTTCATAACTGCAAAAACCCCAACATCCATTAAGCACCATCCTTGAGGATCCCAACCCTATTACAAGAACTCACACTTTGGAATTTTTTTGTAAGTTTTTGCTCCTCTCCTTAAGGACCAGACAGTCTTTGTTAAAGCAATTGTTTCAGCTAGGTAGACATTTTCTTCTATGTGCTCATACACCTTCTCTCTCCCCATCACCACTTCATGCCCCCAAATCCCCTCACCCTGAACTCCCATCCTTGTCCCGCTCACCTATGTCACTGATTAGCATAACTTTGGTGTTGGCAGGAATATGTTGCTTGAACACTGGCTTCTGCTCTTCTGCTAACTCATGGTGGCCTGAAGAATCTGGGTGCTTTGAAGGGGAAGTCAGATCAAAAAGATGAAACCAACCTTCTGCACTCACTGCCACTGCAAGATTCTAAGAGAGAAAGAGAATAGTCTTTGTATTACTTTTTTTCTTTTGAAATTGTAGCAGGGCAAGGGAAGATCAATGACTGCTACAAGGGAACAAGAGACTATTTCTGGCCAGTTGTCACAGAGATATCTCCAGATCTGCGTCCGTGACAGGTGTCACAGTCCCAAAAACAAAACAAAAAAAAGAGAGAGGAAGGAAAAAAAAAGTGTTAACTGTTTACAGCCGGTCCAGCCCAGCCCTGAGACTAATGAGGCAGGGCACATGCAGGCCAGCGCCTCAGGAGAGAGAGAAAAGTGTGTGTGTGGGAAAATAGTAGATGGCTCTAAAAAAAAACAAAACAGAGCAACAGTAATGATCTGAGGAGGAATATTAATTTACTACATCCAACAAAATCAAATAAAATGAGAGAAAATGAGAGGAACAGTGTCCAAAACTAGAGGCCAGTAATGAGTGGTGTCCCTCAGGGGTCTGTCTTGGGACCAGTGCTCTTTAACATCATTATCAATGACATCGATGGTGGAATTGAATGCAGCAAGTTTTCTGATGACACCAAGCTGAGTGGTGCGATTGACATGGTGGAAGGAAGGGATGCCATTCAGAGGGACCTCAACAGACTCAAAAGGTGAGCCTAGGTGAATCTAATGATGTTCAACATAACAAAGTGCAAGGTTTTGGACTTGGGCTGGCAAGTCCCAGGCATTTATACAGACTGGAAGAGGCAGTCCTTGAGAGTAGCCCTGTAGGACCTGGGGAATCTTGGTATATAAAAAATTGAACATGAGCCAGCAGTGTGCTCTTGCAGCTCGGAAAGCAAACAGTATCCTGGCCTCCATCAGAAGAGGGGTGGCCAGCAGGGACACGGAGGGGATTGTCCCTCTCCACTCTGCCCTTGTGAGGCCCCATCTGGAGTACTGCGTCCAGGTCTGGAGTCCCCAGTACAAGAAAGACAGGGAGCTGTTGGAGAGGGTCCAGAGGAGAGCCACAAAGATGATAAGAGGGCTGGAGCACCTCCCTTACAAAGACAAGCTGAGGGAGCTGGGCTTGTTCAGCATGGAGAAAAGAAGGCTGGAAGGTGATCTTATTGCAGATTTCCAGTACCTAAAGGGAGCCTAAACAGGAGGGGAATCAACTCTTTGAAAGGGTAGATAATAGTAGGACAAGGGGAAATGGTTTTAAGTTGAAAGAGAGAAGATTTAGGTTGGAAGTCACGGGAAAGTTCTTTATTATGAGAGTGGTAAGGTGCTGGAACAGGCTGCCCAGAGAGGTTGTGGATGCCCCGTCCCTGGAGGTGTTTAAGGTCAGGTTGGATGGGGCCCTGGGCAGCCTGGTCTAGTGTTAAATGGGGAGATTGGTGGCCCTACCTGTGGCAGGGGGGTTGAAGATTCATGACCCTTGAAGTCCTTTCCAACCCAGACCATTCTGTGATTCTGTGATAACACGGCAGGCAAAAGCTGCCGGGGACCACATGTTTCTCAGCCACCTGGACCAGGAGAGTGAGCCACGAGCTCCTCCTTTCTTCCTCTGGGCCTGAAGTCCTCTGGGGAATACTGCTCCTCTCCAAGAACCAAAATGCCCAAAAAAGGCAGTCCCCAGAACCAGGACATTAATTCTTTAACTCCCACTGCTTTACATGACGTTATGATATGGAATACCAACAACAAAAATCACAAAACCACGATACCAGTATACAAACCACTCAAGTCCTGAAGGGTCCAAATAGTCCAAAACGTTAATCGTTTTCAAAACAGGATATCAAGCTGATGTGTGCAATTTCTAATACATGGCTTACTCTAACCTCACTTCAGTTCTGCTCTCCTCTGGAGCACAATATTTTAGGCAGGGTGCCTAAAGTGGAATTTTTGACCTCTTAGTCATTTGTTTAATTCTCAAAAATAGCAAGCCCCAAGAAGAAGCCCTCTAGAATTTGCTTGGAAGTCGAGACTATTCTGTGGCTGTCTTGGTTAGGTGACCTTCAACACATACAGTCAAGCATCAGAAGAGCCATTGATCCGCAACAGGGCTCAGTACAGCTGTGTAAAAGCCACCAAGGAAAGGGAGTAATCCTTAAACACCTGAATCCCCATGGTATTTACACAGAAGGATGTGCTTATCAGTAATGCTTCCTAAAGATAAGATCTCTTTGCTCACTAAGACTTGTATTGTGTTCACAGGCAGATGAGATGCAGGTTACGTGTAAACACAAAAACAATTTTAAAATAGAAGCATTAAAATTCTGTGCATTAGGTCAGATCCTGGAGAAAAAACACCTACCATCTATTCTCGTCCACATCTTGACGGACATGGGCTAAATCTCCTAAGCACTTCCCATTTGCCCTACAAAGATGGGGGGAGTTGGATTGCTCTCACCTTTCCTTTATTGCATACATCTCCCACACCAACGCAAGTAAGCTGCAAGAGAAAAGAAGATCTTAAAAGTCCATCTATAAGAGAAGGCAACCCAAAGAAGCACTTTTAGATAAACCCCTGCCATACCCTCTCCTCACAAACAGTCTCTTGAACTTGAACAGTCTTTTTAATGAGAAAAAGAACAGCCCAGGACAGAAATACATAAGCCACACAACTGTCCAGAGCTCTGGAGCAAAATTCACAGTGCACAGGCACAGGTTCAAGGTGGGAGAAGCCCCAACAGAATTACTGTGTTTGTTCAGTACTTCGCTCATAACTTCTAGTCCAAAGGGCTTGCTGTAAGCAAGAGGGTCTTACATCACTAGACGAAAGGCATCAGAAGCCGTTCTGGCTGCCACTCCTCTCTGGCTTTCATATTCCAAACCAGCGATCAAGGACAATAATATGTACATACATTAAAAGACCCAATCAGTTAGAAGCTTTGTAAAGAACTGACCATTCCTTGGCAGGATCGTACAGTCCAGGGTTTGCTGTCATCATTTTTGTACACATAAAGTTTCCCATTGGTGTCTCCTACCACTAGCTCGTTCAGCTGTAGAAGAGAATTGGGTTAGTAAAAAGTTCACAACTGCAGTAACATAGTACTCCCAGCACAGCATAGTACACCATTTCATACCTGAAATGGGTAAGAACAAGCAAAAGAAGAATTAAAAGCTTGAAACGGTAGAAAAGGTCTAGGAAAAAAAATTAAGAGCCCTCATTTTACACAAGCAGACTGAACAGCCGACTTGGGCTTTCTTCATTCATCCGAGGATGTGGAGAAAGTAATCCTCCAGAAAAAATCTGCAAGAACACAATACATTTACGCTGGATCTTCAGCCTCACTAACACACTGGCTAAACAGTGATTACTTCTTGAAAGATGACTGCTGAATAGTCACCATCCCCTCTTGCTAATGAGCCCACATATGCCACCCTCTGCATTATGCCTCTGCTTCAATTTTCTGCATAACTCCCCTAGCACATTATGCTGTGTAACATTAACTCACATGGCTAGCTGTGACACTTTCCAGGATAGCAGGGTATAACATAAGAAGATTTGTCTATTGAGGCAGTCTTTGTATATGTGTTCAAGCTAATCTCTTCCTAATTACAGCTAAATCAGACATTCCAAGAACAACCATTTGTGGAGCTGATACTAATAGTGCTGATGCACACCCATCCAACACACAGATCAAGAGACAATTACCCTCGACTTTATTCCATTAGTAATCCAATGCACGACAACAAACTGTTTCTCTATAGTTTTGCATTTCCAGTCGTGCAACGGTGGTCTCTCCCTGGGACCAAAAAGTTTATTTCCCTAAGAACTTTACAAGTAGTGCCTACGACGTCCAATGGTAACGCAAACGTTGACCGCCTGTAATCCAGTGACGGTAACATTCCGTTTATGAGAGACCTTCTCTGCCCGCCCTGCGCTGCAGCCCCCCGCGTAGTCACGCTAGGCTCGCATGTGTGCCCGCCACGCAACCCTGCGCCACCCGCCTGCTCAAAGCCTGGAACAGATCCCGCCGCTACCGCGTCGCACCGTGTCGTTGTCAGCGTCCCCCAGGCAGATGGCGTGCGGAAAGAGGCTGCCACAGAACTCGAGTGCCACGCGCTGCACGTAGCTAACAGACCGCATGCCGCCGCTCGCTATGCCGCCGGCCTCCACGCTGGGACGACGAGAAGTCGATGGCGGCTCCTCGGGCTCAAGCGAGGGGCGATGACGTCAGCGGTGAGGCGGGGCGATGACGTCAGCGGTGAGGCGGGGCGATGACGTCAGCGGTGAGGCGGGGCGATGACGTCAGCGGTGAGGCGGGGCGATGACGTCAGCGGTGAGGCGGGGCGGAGCGAGGCTGCGCTCATCTCGAAACGCTGCGACCTTGCGAGGCGGCGTTCTGTCCTGCATGGCTGAGCTCCCTTTCGTAGTGAGAATGCCCTACTGTGTTATGCAGACCAGGTGTGTGATTCTTGCTCGAGTTCAGTGGGAAAGTATGCCACTGACTGCCTGGAGTGGTTTTCTCTCCCTTATGTTGTAGGCTGAATTACATCACTCATTTACATTTTTTCTTACAATAGTAAACCATACCTTAAAGATACTGTAAGAAGACAGTGTGGGATGAAAGACTTACACATTCAGAGAGACAGATAAGTGTAATTTACCAGTCAATACAATCTTTTATGAAGCAGTAGGGAAAAAAGTTAAAGCAATTTTCTTTAACCTTTGTCAACATACCTGATATAGCTACCGCTGGTGTTCCAGTGGTTGTTGGTAAAAAAGAGGGACTTGCAAGATTAATAGATAATGATGCAATTACCTCTAACTCACATTTGGTAACATGTCACTGCATCAGGCATCAAGAAAATTTGTGTGTAAAAGCTTTAAAAATGAATGTCATGCAAATGATCAAAGCTGTGAATTTCATGAAGCTCAAGAGACAAAATCATCACCAGTTCTAGCAGTTCCTTAAAAGTATGCATGCTGATTATGGGGTCATAATTTAAGGTAAGTCAAGGTAAAGTGCTAAAAAACACTTCCTGGAATCAAAAGGAGAATTTGTTACAGAATGTGGAGATTAAAAATGGCTCACGGATTTAGTATTTTGGTGGATTTGACAGTTCATTTAAATGAGCTAAATATAGAATCATACAATCACCAAGGTTGGAAAAGATCACCTAGTCCAACCATCCACCTACCAATATTACTGCACTGAAGCATCTCTCTAAATACTTGAACATCTCCAGAGATGGTGACTCCACAACCTCCCAGAACAGCCCTATCCAGTTCCTGACCACTCTTCTAGAGAATAAATTTTTCCTAATACCCAGCCTGAACCTTCCCCAGCGCATTTTCAGGCTGTTCCCTTTAGTTCTATCACTAGCTATGCGGGCGAAGAGACCTACTTCCATTTCACAACCACCTCCTTTTTTCAGGCTGTTGTACAGGTCTCCCCAGAACCTCTTCTCCAGACAAAACAATGTCAGTTCCTTCAGGTGCTCCTCCTAAGACTTGTGTGCCAGATCCCTCACCAGCTCCATCCTAATTCTCAGTCCACCATTTATGGATTCTCCCAATCCCTCCAGTCACTTGGGAAATTATCAGGTGTATGTGTATTAACTGATAGCTTTATTTCATATTCAAATGAATTTGAAGGGAACACACACCTCTGCTTCCAATCAAAACAAATATACAGTACATAATTTTCTATCTGATCCATTAAATAATGCATCTTCAAGGTGAAAATCACCTTACCTGTGCTGTATTTCTGACAATGATGGAAATTAAATTATGGCAAGTTCAAATTATGGCAAATAATCTCATTCATTTTGATATGCTAAGCACAGTCCTGTGAACAGCAGAAGTGCTTTCTGTTCTGATAAAGTAATCTGAGAATAGGTTTCATGATTTGGAAAAA
>NW_011322398.1:0-10545 GCF_000146605.3 Meleagris gallopavo | reverse complement strand
TAACCTTACATGTTTTACATGATTGCCATTTATTTATCTTCTAAAACAGCCTTTGAGGGGGAAAAATAACTGTATGAAAACGGTTCTAGAGGGGAATATACAAATACTCTCCAAGTCAGCAAAAAAACCCCAAACAAAACAAAAAACAACAACAAAAAAAACAGTTGCAGAATGAAGTGTTATTCTGCAGAGACATCTACAATTTTATAGGATGCAATTTCACAGTTCAAGCTTGGTTTGCCATGCGTGGAGAGCAGACTGATTGAATCAGGTGGTGGAGCATTATCAAGTCATTGTTAACTCATTGCCACAGTGGACATAAATGGCTTTCCCCACAGCAGTAACTAATACTGACTGAGTCAACTGGTTTGGCCAGTCTGATTTGGGTGGAGAGAATGTTCTCCAAGCTGAAATCTGAAATAGCTGGAATGAAAAATATAGATTTTTTTCCTGAATAAGATCTTAGGATTTTTGCAGCAATTACATGCTTTACAGTTTAACAATGATGACTCTCTCCTGTCCTTTCCAGCTGTGAGACATTTGCTGCCTTACCACTCAAAGTACTTCACTGTTTCTTTTCAAACTGCTTATAAATTATGTTTTTAACTCCCATCTCCCTAAATAACTATTAGTTAGGTCACTGGCAAACTTTGACTTTTCTTTTTTGCTATCTATCTGTTCCATTAATTCCTTTTATTCTGAATACGTTCTTGGCAATATCTTTTTTATTCTGTATTTTTACAGTATCTTGCATCTATTTTGGTCCATAAATCTGATGAGCTGGACTAATGTAAGTAGTAAACAAATATAATAGTAAACCAAATGTACCAGTCCAAAAGTTTGTCTTTGTGCTATTCAAATACAGATATTGACATATAGACCTACTGTAATGAATCATCACATTTTGACAAACTGGATAGAACAAAATACAGCAGCTGAATCTTAGGAGATGAATATTATGTTTTGAAGGTTATTCTACTAACCTTCTATCTGACAAGAATTAACTATTGGCTGATACCAAAACAATTTGCCAAAGCCGAGGGTCAACCCTTAGGTTTTTCATGGAAATGAGACATTACTATTTTTGCAAGAATTTTTTAACATGGAATAGTATTTTCTTGTGTTAATATTATTGGTTTATTTGTATGCCTTTGCTCTCTGTTTTCCTTTCTGTAGTCTATCAACATGCCTAGCATGTATGTATATATTTAGCATAATATTGTAATAATCAATAGCTTCCAGCTCAAAGTAGTGTTCAAAGCTTCTAAACTTTGGTGCTCCAAACTTTTCCTGTTCAACTTCTCATTGGCTTGGGGCAAAAGGTTTTCCCAGTGATAACCTGTGTGATTACTGATAAACCAGTAATGCTCCTATAACACTCTTCTGTCCCCAGAGAAACAGAGATGGGTAGCTGTTGTGCTGCACTAGGTCACGAAACATCAGGGAGACAAAGAAACAAAATGAAGTTGATTGGCTTTTAAATGGAATGCTGAGTATAAGATCACAGACAGGGAGACAGACCATTTGTAAAAGTGGCATGGGATGTATAATAGAACAGATGACAGAAGGTATTTGTAGAGGCCAGGTGATGGCACTAACTCTACCTGATATTAATAACAACATAAATTAGTATGTTGTCAGCAGATTGGCTAAGGTAAACCAACTTGGGTGAACTAAACAGTCTACTTGGGGAATTATCCTTTCTAAGGAAACAATTCCTTAGACAAATGTAGGCAATGGTATCAAAGTTCTTGCAAAACACAGAAACCTAATTGCGTTCTGTAACTGCTCTAATTTGGAAATACTTCTAAAGAAAGAAAGAGTGGCAACCCCAATAGGGTTTTCAGCAAATAAATGGCTACCCACTGCTCAGTCTTTTTGACAGTAGGATGCCACTGAGAATAGATGGAAACAGGGTAGGTCAGGATGTGACATAACCTAAAGGAATGATGAAGGGATCAAGGCAGAAGATAACAGTAGCCTCAGTAGGCTGGGCTAAAGGTTCACCTAAAGTGCTCACCGGCAGTGGCCAAAAGTGGTTACCAAATTTGGTATGAGTAATAGACACTATAGTCATGGTTTCTGAACTTCCAGCAATATGCAGTTCATGTATTTCTTTACCCATCAATATTATATCTGTACTTAACAGTTATTAATGACTAGTTACTCTATTTAATCGTGTTTGGAAAATGTGAATGATATTGTACATGATAATTTGCATCAACAAGAGGCAAAATTGAAATCTCATTTTGTTTAACACACATCCATAAATTTTAATTTTATATTCCCTAATTCTTAATATACATATCTGTGCCAGTTCTATCATCTCCAATTGTATCTTGGCTGTGGGCTTTCAACTATGCTGTCATATAGCTAACATGATTTCACTGTGAAGGCTTGGCAGAATATTATTTTTTCAGTACTGGCAAACAGAGGAGGCTCCAGAGTCCTTGGTTCACTACAGAGTGATGCATTTTAATCACCATCAGACAGCATCAATAGAACAGCAATTCCACTTTTGAGCATCAGAGGACAAGGACAGATCAGTACAGGTTAGAGGCTAACCTACTGGAAAGGAGCTCTGCAGAGAAGGATGAGGGTGTTTTGGTGGACAAATAGGCTGACCATGAACCAGCAGTGTGCTCTTGTGGCCAGGAAGGCCAATGGTATCATGAGGTTCAATAGAAAGAATGTGGCCAGCAGGTTGGGAGAAGTTCTCACCCTCTCTTCTGCCCTGGTGGGACCACACCTGGGGTTCTGGGTCCAGTTCTGGACATTCCAGTTCAAGAAAGACAGGGAACTGATGGAGAAAGTCTAGTGGAGGGTCACAGGTGTGTTTAGAAGCCTGGAGCATCTCCTTTATGAGGGAAAGCTGAGAGATCTGGGACTTCTCAGCCTGAAGAAGAGAAGTCTGAGGGAGAATCTTATTAATGCTTATAAAGATGTATTGGGTGGGAGTCAAATGGATGGAGCCAGGCTCTTTTCTTTAGTGACCAGCAAAAATTAAATTTTTTAGTGGACTGGGATACTGTTAACATTTTTACACTTGAGAAAAAATCATGAGAGTAGGAAATGACTACAATTAATTTGGAAGGAATTCCATTTTAGTTCTCAGTTATGGCTACAGGTACTTAATTCAATCTGTCCTAATGTTTAGAAAATATCTAATGGAGTTCACATTGCTGTACTTACTGGACAGATTTTCACACATAATATTATACGGTTAAAAGGAAACATTTCTGCTGTAGAACACTGAGGTAGATGGTTGAACTTGGGTTTCTCAGAATTGTGTTGTTTATGCGGCTTGTTGTATCAGGGTTATATCAGCAAGTGTTCTTGTATTGAGGGAAATACAAAGTACATTCAGTTCCTATTCACCCTTTTCATGCCATTGATTTTATAGACTTCTGTCGTGTCCTCCCTCAGGCATTCTTTTTTCAAGCTGAAAAGCCCTAGTCTGATTATTTGTGCCTTGTATGAGAACTATTCCACACATTTGATCTCTCATATTTTCCCACTTTGATTTTATCCTGTTCTTGTATTTTGAGATGGGAGCCCAAGACAGAGCATACTGCAGTCAACATCTGTCACCATACATTTATGTTTAACAATGGAATACTAACATCTTACGTTTTGTTTTCTGTCTTTTCTAACAGCTCTCAACATATAGTGCTAGACCTCCTGATCAGGAAATTGCTATTTTTATCTGCCATTATTTGACTAGTATCTATCATCTCAGTTATCTGTGATGTACATGGAAACTCAGACACAACTGATCTTACATTCATCACTCTAGTGAGTAATATGAGGGACTTGGATCACATTATACAGATATATACGATGTTTACGAGGAATCTTATCTTTTGTTAAATGAGAACTGCTTTATCAGACATACTTACTATATGAAATACTGGAGACATCTCACAGCTTTTAGTCCAGTCGCCATATCTTCTCCTGGAGAAGTAAAACTCAGTCTGATCTTTGCTCATGAAGACATGCCTCCTGTTTGAATGTTTAAAGACCATATTTAGTCCTAACTAAAACTGCTTTAAGATTTTCAGTTGAAATACTCTCAATTCTAAGTGAGTTTCATGTGAAGAATGATTTCAAGTGAAGCTTGTTCAGAAGTTTAGAAAACATTTGAATCTGAAGTTCCCAGTGAGACTGAAAAGAGTAAAATTGAAATCATGTCAACTTAAATAAAGAAAAAGCATACAGATAACCTCTCTGTAAGTGTAATCTCCTGAGTTTCAATGAAATCTAGTGATAATAAGCTCAGCTAGTTTCTAAGCCCTTTACCTGCAGCAGTACTTGCAGCATCAACTCTATTTTTGTTCTTCCCTCAACTTGCTTTTCATGGTTCATTGTGTAAGAATGAGAAGTGATTTCTTTTGTCAGGCATCCAAGTGAAAATTGTTTTGGTTATTATTCAATATAATTTTTTCTCTGCTACAATTTAAGATATCGGCATGTAAGTCTTTATTGCTCGATTTACCTCTCACATTTTGAAAACATGGGAAAGGTACATGCTGATTTGGTAGAGAATGAGAAAATGGTAAATCAGGGAAGTGTAGGTTTCACTAAAGAGAGTGTGGAATAGTTCTCAATTTTTTTCTAGTTCAAAGTGTTAAATTCAGAACTCCACTACTTTAAAAGAGGACTGTGGAATAATGCCATATTTACACTGAATATAGAAAGACATGATTTTCCAAAGTGTTCTTGAGAAATAGGAGCCTAAAGCCTATTGACTCAAGATCATTTGAATTTGAAAGTCCTAATATAGGGCAGAAAAGGGTACAGCCGAAGCTATGTGGACGGAACACAGTGCATAACACTTCTGAAGAATCTCTGAACTGCAACTGAGTCTAAAAAACCAAGTCATGGAATTTAGGAACACAGTCGCCTTAAGTTTTCTCTTGAGCCATTCAACATCTAAGTTCAGAATTACTCTTTATCATTATTGTGGACAAATGGAAGACCTGAGGATGACGAATTTAGGACATGCTGTTACAGTGATGTGGCCCTTTGACTTTGAGCAGGCTCTGAGAATATAATATTTGTGAAATAAACGTAGATAACAAGGAAAGTATTGCTATAAACACCTCTAAGTCATATTTGAACCATCTTTATGATGAGACCTCAATGAAAGATTAATGCTTCCCAGGAAGAGAAACCCATCTGAGCCAAAGCAGCTTAAAAATTGCAATCCAGTTATGTATCAGGAAAAAATATTTTTCAGTCTGAGTTGTAGGAGACAGAAGGAAGAAACTGGTCCTATTTTCAAGAGTTGTTTATATATTTTGCATTATACTGTTTCTTGACAGAATTCATAAAATGTTCTTGAAGAAAGGTCCAAAATCCAGGACTTCCTGAGTTAAATCTCCCACTGCTAAACTATAGAATAACTGCTTCCTCTTCTTTAATTTTAATATGGCTGATAAGGTTTAAGTTTTTTTCCTGACAGTGAGACAGCTTCATCAGGAAAAGCAGATGTTATATTTTTATCTGGTCAATAACTTGATGACCAAATACTTGAACTGTTCTGGAGTTGCAGAGAGGATCAAATCCATTTTCAGCAAAGAACTCACTATAAGCAAGTGGACTCTCACTTTGTTTTGTGTAGTTTCCATCACAGTCTGAATATCAACTGGAAAACAATTATCAGAAAGTGTGACTTGGGAATGATTGTAGAAAATTTATTTTTGTATCCTATTTGGAAATTAACTGTGGGATTGTCTTTTAACTCCTTAACACTGTCAGAATGTTTCTGTTTGTGAGTACAGCTGCTAAAAATAGCAGAAATTGGTGCACAGAAGTGTTATTAGGGAAAAGCCATGATGAAAGAACATAGGTTTGGGCTTGGGGTCAGGGTAAATACATAGAGCTGAAGGTTAAAGATCATCTGCTCATGTGAAAATCACTGAGGTTTTAAAGTCCATGTTGAAATTTTTAGAAATACATGCTTAAGATTTCATTGAGCAGCAAGACTGAGGTCAGTTGATGAAAGAAAACAAAACAGGTTCTATGGGTGAGTCCTTACAGGCAAGGTTCTCTCCAGCAGGGCACTGTCCCACAAGGTCCAAACATGAGGTTGGAGATAGTGACAGGCTTTGTCAGGGCAAATCCTAGTTATGCCCTTGAAGGCCTAGTATAGTGAGATTATTATCTGAGCAAAACCAGTCATGAGTCTAAATCTCTCTTTTGTGTGTGTGTGTGCTTTAATTACTTACTCTAGTGTTAATTCAACTTTAAGCCACAGATGTAATTTTTGAACACTGGTGACGATTTATATTTGGATCCAAAGACCCTTATTACCAGAGGCTGGTTATTTCAAAACAGACTGGAATTTTCCTGTTGTTGCATCTCTTCAGAGCAACTTCTACTCCCGTGTCCTCAGGCATGTTCACAAATGGATGTCACCTGAAGGATTCTTTGTTTCAGAAGCAGCAATTTGTGGAATCAGAGGATGCTAAAATGCTACCCAATCTTTGTTATTTAAGTAGAGTACCACATCACTGGAAATTTATAAGATAAAGGAATGCCCCTATTGAACTGAAATTTGCTCCTATCTGCTAGATCCAGTTAACTAGGTAAGCACACTTTTCTGAGCTGGCAGGAACAGGGAAGTTGATCTAGCATACGTAACGGTGTATTTTAGCAGAAATACATAATCAAGGCCTTTATTATATATAATCAGTAAAATTCTAAAGTGCCATAGGAGTTTTGGTCTGATTTTACTGGTTAGGAAACACCACTGTAAAGACATCAAAATACTACACAGACTTTGTTAAATAAATGGAAGATATTCAACTGAAACAGATGTGTTGATTTCAGTTTGGCTTGAAACACACACAAGAAACCGATGTTTGCCAAGTGGTAAAGGAGAAAAATTAGTTGATAAAATGTTATTTTCATGCATCTCAGATGATTAGAGCCAGTGGGCAGTGAAACAAAATTAAAACTTATAAAGAATAAGCTGGAAGCAGATGCTTCAGAGTGTTGTAAAATCCTTGTCAGTAAACAAAACTAGGAGAAGAGTGGAACTATGTAGGTTGCTCTGAAAGTAATACCACCTATTTTTTCTGTAGAAACTATAGTATAACAAAGAACATAATAATAATATTTGATAGAGCAAATTTTCAGCTACAAAACACTGCTTTTCAACATAGTCACCACTATTAGCTGATTTACGTGGATAAGCGGATTGAAACACTCTTCATTTTGTGGCATGACAAGTGTGTATGGCTATCTGAAATGCAGCTTATTTTTCATGTTGCTGTTACCGCTGCTGAAATGCACCACCCACTGCCTCAATATGCTCACATCCACTGCTTGGTGTACACAAACATTTAGCAAGTGTCAAAGAATGTCAGTGGGTAAAATTTTTTTCTGCACGGAGGAATTAAATTCCACACCACTGGATCATAAGCACTTCCATGTCAGACACCATTTTGTCAGATTGCCCCTTGGCTGCCGTCTCTCATATGGCAAGAACATATAACAGAATATGATCAGGAAGGTTCAAATTCTACTGCCATATTACCAACATCTACCTCTGACATCATAGGCCAACATAATAAAATAAGAAACATTACTTTCAGAGCAGATCTTATGTATAAGGAAAAATTACACTGTGTGTACTTCATGACACAAGATTTAATACTCACTTATGATGATTTTCATGTCTAGAGAAGATATTAATGATCATAACGCTAGCCTCCTTTTCAAGACGTATCTTAGTATTTCACTTAACAACCTTGTGCAAACACGTAAGTAAATACTACACATGGTAGTTGGAATTTAGTGCCTTTTAATTTCCTAGCCTATGTAGTTACATGATGGGAATAGTTTAGTAAAAACAGAGACTGATCAGTTTATTACTACATCAGTTAGAATTTTGTTTACCTCTATCACATCTTCTGCTACTCTTGTCCTGTCTAGGTTAATCTCTCATCCAATATAAAATTCTACTGTACCTCTACTTTGCTCTGGACTTCATCAGTCTCTGTTTTATCTTTCTGGAGAGTTAGTCAAATGCAACTGAGTTCAATATTATAAGTGAGAATTGATCATTTTTACATGATGTTATAAATCTTTTATGTTGTTTCTATCAATTTCAAAATGCAGTCTTAAAATTTGATAATTCTGTTATAGACCAGAAGTCTTCTTTACATTTTCAGCATGGACAAAGGTACATGCAAATTGAATTTTTACTTGGCCCTTTCAACATTTTTTTTTAATAGCTTTCCTCAAGAGCTGTAAACTAATGAGCTCAGTCAAATTGGATAACACTATGTCTAGGAAACCATTAAAGGAAATGCTGATTAGCTGGTGAGCCAAAAACACAGCTACAATTTGCTGTTGATTGTCCAAGGCGGACAGTTATTGAGTTTATCTACAAGATAACTCTTAAATAGAATGTATTTAGCTAGTTAGATTCAATAACAATGAATCACATTCATTCAATTGAGAGGCAGAATTATATTGAGTGATGGTCTAGAGAAAGTAATACAGTGGGTGCTACTGTTCTTAGTTTAGAAGTAGTTATTTTTCTGAGTGAGAGTTCTCAGCATACTAACTGGGAAATGGAGGCAAATCAGTTATTTAAATAGGTCTTAAAAGCATATAAGTCTGATATTCTCATGGAAATCAATAGAAGATATGTTAAGAAAAATTCAGCAGTGACCTATCTGCACCTTAAAGTGAATAGACATGGCCTTGTTGTGTACAGTTCAACCTTTCTTCAGTATGTCCTTAGTTTGGAGAATAGTATAAAATACAGATCTATATGGTGAGTAAAATTCCCTCAGTGTCTTTTACAGATCTCACATATAAGTGTCTGACCTACACATACTAAATAAAGTTAATGCTAAATTCTACTTTGCTCAGTAGGAGCTAAATAATACAAGACTGCCTTAGGATCTACTACTGTTCAGGAGCTCATGACTGAAAAACACTGAATGGCAAGAGATTATCCAAATGTGATTAGCATTGTATAAAATATGTTTCTTGTTTCTTGTTTCTTTTTCTTTGCTTTCTTTTTCTTAGTCTTCTGACTCTGATGGCTTGTTCTAGTCACATTCCCAAAGCATCTGAAGGCTTTTGGAGCTTTGTGATGGATCTCCTCCAATCAGAGACATTTACATGAATATGAAAAGCTATAGAATCACAGAATGGCCAGGGTTGGAAGGGACCTCAAAGACCATGAAGCTCCAACCCCCTGCCATAGGTAGGGTCACTAACCTCCCATTTAATACTACACCAGGCTATCCAGGGCCCCATCCAACCTGGCTCTGAACACCTCTAGAGATTGAGCATTCACAACCTCCCTGGGCAGCCTGTTCCAGCATCTCACCACTCTCTCTGTAAAGAACTTCGCCCTGACATCCAACCTGAATCTACTCTCCCTCAACTTCAAACCATTTCCCCTTGTCCTGCTTATCTTCCCTTTCAAAGAGTTGATTCTCCTCCTGTTTGTTGGCTCCATTTAGGTATTGAAATGCTGCAATGAGTTCACCCCTCAGCCTTCTTTTCTTCAGGCTTAACAAGCCCAGCTTCCTTAGCCTGTCTTCATAGAGGAGGTGCTCCAGCCCCCTGATCATCTTTGTGGCCATCCTCTGGACCCTCTCCAGTGTCTCTCTGTCTTTCTTGTACTGGGGGCTCCAGATCTGATCATAAACTATAAACTACTTCAGTCAGAGCTTGTACTGTGAATTCAACTCAGAGCATTTCTTTCTGTTTTGTTCTATTCCTAATCTTAATTTTCATAATAATCACTTAACAAAGCAATTACTGTACCTATTACATTGACAGTTATTGACCAAAATGTTACTTTATAACTAACATTTGCAGTACTCCCAATTTACTCTGCCATCTTCTCTAAACCAATAACATTATAACAATATGGGAAAAATGATTATGAATAATTTTGTTTGAGTCACTTGTAGCCCTGATTTTCTGCTAAGCAAACAGATAAGTTGGTGAGACATTCATTAATTGATGATACTACAAAAGTTATCTTTTTTGGCATAATTTAATTCTGCTTTAATAAAGACAACTTGCAAACAGATGATCTTTTTTTTTCCTTTAAAATAGAAATATGTCACAGTAATGCATTTATGAGGAGATGAACGATGCCTAAGGGCTATGTTGGAACAGTCATCCCACCATGTCGCATTTTTTTTATTAGATTTATAATTAATCCTCACTTATAACAAATGTGTGTGACTCAGACACATTGACAGAGGGCTGGTGACAAAATGTTATTGTTGATGTTGTACAAGATACACTGTGAGTGTCTACCAAGTCTTAGAAAACACCCCCTTGTTCAAACTGTTTACTTAGTAGTCACAACTCACAATGAGATTTGTCATCTCCCTACCTCCTCTTTTGTCTTTGCTTTGCTTTGTGTTTTTTTTTTCTTCTCTTCCCCCTCCTCTTCCCCTTTCCATTTCCCTTTTCCTTCTGCTTTCTTGTTCTCTTTCCCTTTCCTCATTTTCCTCATTCCCATTTTCTCTTTCCCTTCTTCTTTCCTTTTTCTTTTCA
>NW_011322397.1:0-444 GCF_000146605.3 Meleagris gallopavo | reverse complement strand
CTGTATTTGTAGTACAGTACTCATCCCATTCACACATTTTTCTAAAAATGTCTGTAGGTCTAACAAGGTTACTGCCCTCCACCCATCAACAGAAGATTGTTTTGCTCACGCTTCTCTTTCTCAGAAAGGCAGGCTGTTGTGATCTGGTAGATCTACCTTTTGTTGTTGTTGTTGTTGCATTTTTCTGCAAGTTTCCTCTAGAAGGGTCCTTTTTTTTAATTAAATAATCAGGAAAGTAACTTATGTAAGGCCTTTCGTGGACTCCAGAGCTCCCTAGCCGAAGCATCCTTTGCATCTTAGATGTCAGGCATGCCTTAGCTTCCTACTTGCTCAGAGCAAAGCAGTCCTGGGCAAATGCTTTCTGCAGCAGTATGCAATGGAATCTACACTGAGATTGTGCCTATTTCTGGATGCAGACTGCTACTACAGGACTCTATTGGTCAG
>NW_011322393.1:0-21794 GCF_000146605.3 Meleagris gallopavo | reverse complement strand
TAAGATTTAAGATGCCAAGTCAAATGGCATCATCTCAGAAAGAGATTTACACAGGCTCAGAATTTAATACATAAAAATATCTGTAAGAAAAAAATGTAATGAAACATTCACAACTGATGATTTAGAACTGAGGTTCTTCACTGAGAACACATGCATGTTCTATGCTTCTGTAGCTATTTTTTTTTTTCTCAATTTCATCACAGTAGGAAAAAAGGAAAGCAAAATTTCTCCTTTGTCCATTAAGAAGCTAGGAAAAGATCAAAACTATTTTAATAATATAGATTTTCAAATCAGAGAGTCAATTTACCCACTCAATGTGTATAAACCTATGATGATGCATAAAACTGTTCAAACAGAAAGATCCAAAGCTGCTTTAAAATACAATGGAAATTGATTGTACCAAGAGTATATGGACAACAGGTGGTCTGATCTGCCGAGATCGGACTGCTGCCTCTTCTGAAACTGTACAGTAATTCTCTGAAGAGCAGTTTTAGTACTATGGGGAAATTATAGCGTTGAGAGGATAAAAAATGCAACGTCTTCAAAGCAGAATGCTTTCAGATGTAAACTTCTGTAAAAACCCCAACTAAGCCATACTTTGATCCACCTTCTACAAACCACTTAATATTTATGTTTCCTTTATAATCTCGTACAATGGAATGAATGCAAACATAAACAGACAGTATAGCCAGTAACCACACACGATCAGTGCACCCTCTATTCAAGTCCTGAAGGCTTTTGAACTTGGTTCTGATCAGCCTGTATGTCACATCTCTACGTCTCAGGATTAGAGAGAGGAACATGTGCAGGCAGAGTTTTTTATATTTAGTTCTGGGAACATCATTGCAAAGCCAGGAAACTAGAGAAATGCTGGCACAGAGGGCATTTGAACTTGGGATGTGTCTTTTTCTTCTTTTATTTTAAGAGGAAATGCTGACTGCTTTGAAAGAAGCTCCTTACACCATCTCAAGCTCACTTTTAAACCACAGTGAAGATCCACCAGTCAATGGACTGCATACTTGCTTTAGGACTTCCGAGGTAAGGATCATTCTTGACTGTCAAATGTAAGGCAATAAAAATAAAAGGAAAAAAAAAATATACACACACATACTTTGGAGGAATTGGTTCTCTTTTTCTGGTAGTGAGTGAATTTTGTTTCTTCAAGTCCAATCTAATAAGGAACACAATATTTTCCACTATGTAGGACCTTCCCAATGGAAATTTACCTCTAGATCAGTTCAGCCCATAGCAGGTAATCTAATTTTCCTGTTAAAGGAGCTGGGAGAGGCAGCACTATCTGAAAGCAATACTCATTTATATCCTCTTTTCATTCTGTAGTCACAGGCTGAAAAGAGAAATATAACACCAAAGGTTCGGAAAAAACTCCAGTGTTACAAGGACTCTTTCAGTGAGCACAGTGTGTACACTGCCTTTTTATTGCCTCCTAAGAGCATACAGAGGGAAACAAAACCATTAGGAAGCAAAGAAGGTTTCATTAACAGAAACATCAGAGGAAAAACTTACCAATATCGTGTAAGTCAGGGAGAGAAGCTGCTGGGATGTTTTCCAGCAGAACCCTCCACGTGACATTCACCCCCAGGCGGTCCACACTCAGGCATTCAACATAGACAGAGGAATCGTCACAGACAGAAACTGAGACAGTGTTTCCAAAAGCATTTACCTTGAATTCAAAATTAAATGAAATTAAAGTTAGTCAGCCTTAGAATCTCCTGATTCTTGGTCTTTCTCTGCTCATTTGCACTGTGATATGCTCAAGGCAATATTTTCAAAAGGGCTTGTAAAAACAAGCGTAAAAACAAGATTAAAAATGTTCACTTCCATCACAACACATTTCAATAAATATTGGACTAATGACTTCTATGGCTACCATTAATCTGATCTGCCCAACATGGGGACAGGGAGTCTAAATATCCTGGTTTCTTTGTCCTTCATATGCTGTCAGCCCTGGCAGACCTCATGGTATTTTTTGCTCTTCCCTCTATTTTACAGATGCAAAATTCTACTCTCTTTCATACAGTTTTCTTTTTTTTCTAAATTTTATTATTTAAGCAACAAAGAATAAGGAACTGAAATTACCGGGAGGTGACAAAAACCACGAGCCTTCAACTCATCTAAAATAAATATCTGGAATGCCTGGAGTAATCCAGAGTAGTCAGAACTACAGGCCTTCTGAGGAGGTAGCAGGATCTGAAAGTGTGTTTGAGCTTGGACTGTCTGAAATAACTGGAGCTCTAAAAATAAATAGAAGGACATTTATTAGCTTCACTATTCAATGTAGAAACTGACTTTCAAAGTTACTTCAAAAAGATGACATTGAATTTCATTTTGATCTTCATCAATAGCATTTCCCTGTGAAAACACGGTGGAAATAGCAGTTGTCAGTAGATTGTGCTTGGTAAATATGTATGCTGTGCACTATAGAGGAAGCCAGGTGTAATAGTTAAACAATAAAGAGATTGTTAAGCCACAGAATGATAAGGGAAATTATAAGACTTGGCAGATACATATTTCCAGAGAACTGCTAGTGTTATGCCAACAACCAAAAAAGAAACAGGAAAAAAAAGGAATTATTGACCTATAAACCTTCACTTTTCTTAGATAAAAGCATGATAACAATTAATACCAATTCAAATGGCCCTTCAGAAGCCTAGCTTGTCAAATTAACTTGAGATCAAGCTTTGAGAGAGAATAAATTTGATTGCATAATAATAGCTCTGACATGGACATTTCAAGTGCCTTCTGATCTTTTAGTAGCAAGCCAAATCACACAAACCACTGAGAAAATGATGGACTCATCAATCTCAAAATGAAAATTTATTTGGACAGTTCTTAGCCAGGAAAAATCAAAAAGGTGAGAATTTCTTGTCTCCACTGGGGTTATCCTGATCACAGGGTTCTTGAGGACTTCGTTCTCTCAGGTTCAGTATAGCGGTGATATGATCACATAGCCTCCAAATGGAGTTGGCTCTTGTCCCATCAGCATGGAGAAGTGGCAGAGCTCTCTCTCATTGTGTTCCTCTACAGATCCTCACTGCAGTGTGTACAAGTGTCACTTCATGGAGCACAATTCCCAGTTGCTTGCTCCCAAAACAAATGTAAAAAATCCTCGAAAGAGTCCAAAGAGAGCAATGGGAAGGACCAAAGGGCACAAAAACCTGCTTCTTCCTGAAAGGCACAAAGCCCTCTGTCTGTTTATTGGACAGTAGATAAGAGCTGATTTAACCACAAGCTCTAAGTGTACACATTAGGAACAGGAAATAAAATTTCTGCGGGTGTGGGTAGTTATCCATTGGAGCAAATGGATAATGTGGTGTGTAAAATGGTGTGGTGAATTGTCCATTATTGTGAAGTTTGTCCAGTGACCGTCAGATGTGTTAGAATTTTTTTTCCTCTCTCCCTAAAACCACTCTCTGTTTCAAATACAAAATTTCTGAGCAAAATCCCTTAGCCTGCATTAAATAGAGACTTGTATTAGATTATTGCACACTCCCCATAAACAGCTATTCAACTGCCATTAAGCATACTCAAAAGTTACCTCATTATATAGCATAAAAACGTCAAAAACATGATTAAGGGCAAAGAAAAATCTCAATCCAAAATTCAAAGCTTAACATTGTTTACATTTGGAATAGAGATATGGTAACACAGGAGTTTCAAGACTGAGTCTTATCCATTCTGGAGATGAGGAATAGCTGCAAACTTGGCATCAGGATCTGAAGTTTGTCAAAGTTCAGCATTTATTTATTTCATTTATTTGAAATAAATGAAAAGCCAATATTAATACCCTATTACATGAGCTCTGAAGAGAGAATTTATTCTTCCGAGATTTAAAGGGTTTGTTTCTTTTTTCCTGAAAGAAAAATGATTTGAAAACTACTGTGTCAGCCAATGTAAGCCATAATCCTAAAAAACAGACTGCTACAAAAGATGCAGAAGTAACATTGACTTGATTGTGCAAAATAAATATTCAAGTTCTGCCAAATTCAAACATCTGGTGCTCATCTGTTCTTCCAGAACTAAGTGTTTCCATCAGAATCATTTTGTGGTGCCAGCATCTTTTAACTTGCAAAAGAAAATCTGCATATAGATTGAATAACTATTTATAGTAAGATATTATGGAAAAGCTGGACTATTTCTGGCATAGGCAGGCAGGTACAGAGATGAAGATAGCAGAAGACAGGATTAAGCTACTGCACCTTAGTTCAGAAACTCCCACATAACTGCGTCCTATCATTTCAACTCACACTTAATTTCATGATGGATGGAAAAGGATTTTTGAACTTATTTTTATATTGCTCTGTGCCCTTCCCAACCCATGGCAATTAGACGTACTCTGGCAGGCGTGGTAGAGTGGGGCAGCTGAGATCCATAGATGTTTCTGCACATCACACTGGAACAGTGTGTTGGAAGCAGCGCTGTTATAGCCTTGGCGGCACACCAGCCGGCATTGCTGAACGCCCAACATCTGCTCAGAATCATTGTCACAAAACACAGCTCCATTGAGGATAGAAGAGGTACCAAATGGCACAGCACACTGGGGACCTTTAGACGGGAGAGGAAGGGGACATATTAGTACACAGAGTGATACACTTCTATTAAAATGTCCTTACAGTCCTCACATAACATGGACAGCACGTTGTGCATTTCCCCCTCATACCAACTTAAAACTGGTTGGATGTCAGCCTGGTTCAGTTCACTAACCTTGACGAAAAGATTCCTACTGACTTTAAAGGGTAATGCACTGGGTACAGAAAGACACATGCATGGTGTATGAGAACAGATAAGTTTAAAACAGTCATGAATAAATTTAAGCAGGAAATGAGAAGGTTTCTTACCATCAACCTTCGTGGAAGATATCCAGTGGAAATAGACAGGGCCAAAAAAGAAATCTCAGTTTGCTTTAGAATGGAGTTAGAAAACTTTAAGATCAAGAACTGAACAGCACCAGGATGTTCCTTGGTGACACAGTAGGTCCATAGCTGTGAGACATGGCTTTCGAATTACAGTGCAAGATCTACCTTTCAACTCACTCTTTATCAATACCGTATTTTCAGACCTTCTTGCCTACTACTACAACAGACTAATATAACAAGCTAACTATAGTGTTTAACTTCTACTAATGTATACAAACCAACTGCTTTGTTCAATACTAGCCAAATCCCAACCTACTTCCAAAATATTTCTTATATATCATATGTATATTATATATTTTACTAATGTTTATACACTTGTGTGTTCCAGATCTACAAAATGGAAAGAAAAAAATAACAGCTACCTAAGTTAGAAAATATTAAGAAAAGGTCTTATATCCTACAATTCATCTGCTTGCTGTATGCCATTCTCCAAACAACAACGCCCAGATCAGTCCCAGTCTCCCTACTGCTGGAGGAAGATGGGCTCTGCTGATGGCTCACATCTGAGCAGTCTCTGCCTCCCCTTCTGATGGAGTTACAGAGATTAATTTAATTTAATGTTCACAACTTTGCAGGATGAATCTGGGATCCAGCGTGCTACAGTACCTCTTTGTTTTCCAGCCATGGACATTGTAATTCTGAAATACAAGGGTTTCAAATTGGTCGTTCTGACTTACAAAATTTATCCTTTTACTTCCAAGACTCAATTAAAACATCCTTTTTTTTTTAAACTATTCTGTAAATGGAGACACTACACTCTTCCTCTTTCATATCTCTCTTTTTAGTAAAGATAGAAATCTGGTGTCCTTGTTTTACGAAACCACTAGAGATAACAGAACTATAAGATATAATTCTGCAATGGATAGTAGCATTTATCATGATCAGTGCAAACTACATCCATTGTTACATGCAAATTCTATTAATAACCCTTTATTCAAAGTTAATAAATATTAAAAACCAGTTCTGTGTTCCCTTTATTTCTCTAAAACTTTTTTTTACCCATCAAGTCAAATCCAGCCTCAGCCATATGCTCCTACAGTCTTGTACTGTCTGTCCCAATGGGAGCTTGTGTATAAACTAGAAAAACAGACAGCACGCAAAAAATAAAGGGGATGAATGGTTTCCTGATTTAGTTCAGTTTCCATCCAAAACCCCATCAACCAGCCAAGATAATCAGCAATTTACTCATTTATCTCTCTCTATAGATGTACCTCCCTGTATTATGATTATCAAGCCTTCACCATTTTGTCATTCCTCTGTTTCTACCTCAATTTCTTGGTCCAGGAGGACTGAGCCAGAATCAAATTGAATACTGACGCTTGTTTCACAGGTGTTTCTAAACACTTCCAGAAGGAAAGTATGTTCTCCAAAAAAGGCTCTGTATTTTCTATCTCCATCCATAGCTATGGATGGGAGGCATGGGGATAGGAGGTGTACATGGGGACTGCCAGGATACTTGGCATCAGCTCTCTGTTGCATGTCAAATAGAAGAAGTTGAATTCTGTTGCTGATGGAAATGATTAATCTAACGAAAACCACATTGTAAGAACTGGGCACTCAAAAGATATTACTTGGTGTTTACAGCTGTCTGTTCTGATGCTGGAGGAGACGTTGTTTGTATACTCCCACCACAACAGCTTCTTTCACTGATTGAGAAGATCTCCAAGATGATGAAAGAATACTCTTTCCATTTCACAGAATAATTATTAGTGGATTCCAGGACCAAACTGAGTAGGTTGAGCGGGAAAATAATTTGTGCTTCTTAATTTTATACCATTACTAAGTTGTTTAGCATGAAAAAGTTCTATTGCTTTTTCAAAATCCAGGAAAATTACTGAAGTTTATTTTAATGGTATTTTTACACAGAAAATAACAAACAGTTCCCCAGGTTTCCGCTATATTTTTTAAGCAGTTATTTCTCAGCTCAGGCTTTCAAAAATGTAAAATCATTAATCATTCAGTCACTGTTTCCCCTATGAAAACTACAGTATTTCAGAATTCCAAGAAACATCAAATGTGCAAGCAAAATCCTGAAAAATCAGAGCCATATCCCAGGGTACATTTAAACATTCTTTATCATATTTCATAACGATCCTTCAGAACTTAGCAGGAAATCCAGAAAATGATCTTATGTGAAGATAAGGAGATACAAAGGACTTTGCATTTACAACTAATTCTGACTCCTCTGGCCTACTACAAGCTCTTCCACTTTTTATGTTCACCTTCAGAGTCTATCAGAAAGTCAGTCTGCACTACTGAGTGCTGTGCACCACGTTGAGTTCCTCCAGCTGGTCCAAACAAAATAGTAAACAAATATTACACAGTCCAGTGTCAGAAATCCTAGCCCATAACCTGAAAGCAAGATGGCAGCACTATATTTATTAGACTAATAAGCTCTGCTTCTCTGAATAGCTATAAAGCTGCACATAACTATAGCACACTAGCTCTGGAATTCATTTCTTCAGAGCCTGGTTAAGCATCTCTAGATAGCACCACACTGCTTGGGGCAGACAAAGCCCTGTGATTTCCTTGTGTCTTCTCAAATGATCCTATTCTCAAAGCTGTCGACTGGTATAAGAGATTCCAAATGAAATGATGTAGCTGGTTTCCAAATTGGCAGAGAAGTTACCTGATTGATTATTGTATCAATTATGAAAATGCTTTACAGGTTGTTGGGCTGACACAGTCAGCATGGTGAGCACATTTTTTCTCATTATATAGCAGAATCACTAAAGGATACCTAAGCAATTTATTGTCATGGGGACTCATTTTCTAAAATCTACCAAAAGCTCTCATTAAAAAAAAAAACAACGAATGAACTATGGAAACTGTGGTGTCCTGCAGGTGCTGGCTTTAAGATGAAGGTTTTCTTTTTACATCTCTAATTTTAACTAATCATTGCACTTTGGATAATGGCCTCATAGAAATTTTAATTTGTTTAGCTTACTTCAGTGTTGGGAAGATGTTTGAAGACAATTGATAATAAAATTTATCCAAACGTCTCCCACTTGGACATCTCACTGGAAACCATGAGTGAAATCCAGTATTTCACAGCTCTAATAATGTCGGAAATACTCTGCAAATATGTAGTGTTTTGGCACATCCTTTCCACAATTCTGATCACTAGCCAGCAGTAGGAATGGCAGAAGCATACATTTTTTAAATTTTATTTTAGTCAGTTGGATGGCTTTTAATCCCAGAGCCAGCTCAGACTGGAACTGATTCAAGTTTGCAGCAATCTATTCAGATTGACTTCTTAGCTTAGCTTAACAGCTCTTAGATTTAACCTATTTTATGAATTAGGAGGAGTCAAAGATTCATTCCCTTCTTCTTTCTCCTGACAAAGCACTTGAAGAAAATGGGACACTGTGTCCAGGTAGGTCAGAAGTCTACTATAACATAAAGATAATCATACCACCTGAGCAAAAATCTCTCTAACAGTCTGAAAAAGAAGCTTAAACATAACAAAATACTAGTAAAATGTAGTTTTGGCTCAGGTTCCAGAGTTGAATTTGCAGAGCAGCAACTCACTTTCACATGCAGGTCTTCCTCCACTTACTCGTGTCCCAGGTACCTCTTCTCCATTGTCAAATACACACCAGCAGCTTTCTTCATCCTGGGTGCACTGCACAGGTGAGAATATCCCACTGGCCTCTTCACATTTTGGAATGTAACCCTTCCCAGCTTCTCGTAAACTAGTTTTCAACTTCAACATATTACAGAAACTAGGACCTTTAAAGAGAGAAAGATCGTTGCAAGATGCAGAAGACAAACTGATCATCTTAAAAATAGAATATAGCAGTAACTTATTTAGAAATATGTGTAATTTTAGATGCACTAGACAACATACACTTTTTTTCCTAAAGATTATAGTGCATGTTGTATGAATTTGTACCAAGAAAATGGTGGAAAAAAAGTAAAAGATATGATAAGGATATTTAATAATGTTACAACATAACCTCACATGTATGCTCTTACAAACAGCAATAGTTACTATTTCTCACAAATAAACAAAACAGTGACATGTGCTTGAGGAATCATACAAACCCAAGAAGATTCAAAACATTCACCCCAGTAAAATTGATATTTACTAATTCTGTTCATCCACAAGTGTTGGAGTAAATTTGGGTAGTGATTCAGGTAACAAATATTCAATTACTATTTCTTCAGGCAACACGCAGTTACTTATCTCCCATTAGGTATGCTGCACATCTACTACTAGACTTCTATCAGTAGGTCATCTATAAGAAGAGCTGAGCAGACTTGCTGGGTCAGACCAAGGTACTATCTAACTTGCTATCCCATCCTCAGCAATTATCTGCTCTTGATATGGATGTTCTGGTAGAAACTCTGCTTGAAGCCTGAAGATTATTCTCCCAAATTTTCTATGGGAGATGGAAATCAGAAAATCACTAGCTGAGGAACTGAAGAAAGAAACACAGAGCAGAGCCAGGGGATTAACTCCTATTGGGCATCTCAATTTCTCTAAGCAGGGTTTCTCCAGCCTTTTGGAGGAATGTCACAGAATCACAGAATCCTAGCATAAAATCTCCCATCTCTGATGAGAGCTTAACAGTTCTACCTTTTTTTGAAGGACAACCTCTATCTCTCTTTGAAGACAACATAAAGATAGTATAGATTTAATCACACTGCAGAGCAGTCAAGGACCAAGTCATTCAGCTCCTAAACTCAGAATTCATCCTGAAAACTATGAGCCTGCAAACTTTTCTGCAGTGGCATGAATATAAAGAGCACATCAGTTATTAATCAGTTTTTGAACACTGTTTTGTTTCTTGTTATAAAAGTAAACGGTAAGTATTTTCAGCTATCCTCTCAAAGATTGTACTTGCATGAACTTATCATTGAGGAGTCCAACCACAAAACCTTCATTTTTCCATGGGAATCATTCCAAAAAGGAAAGTACAGAAGTACATATGCAGCAAAGCATGAGACATTACCGCTGCCATCACAGTCTGTGGGTAAAACATTACTCACACTCAGGATTGCCATCTGAATCTTTGTTGCCAGGCTGAAATACTTCTCCTGACTTAGGATCTACACACCAGGTATTTGTATAAGATCTCTGTAGCACGGCGTATTCTCCTGTCTAAGAAATATCAATTACGTGTCACTGCAGAGCAGCATATATTAACACAGACACACTGGCATTCATATCCCAAAAGCCTGGTTAAAATATTTTAGTATATTTACTTTTGTCCTTTAATGCAGGTTAAGAAAAACAAAATACTAAAATATTCATATCAGGTCCTGAGAGGAGCAGTACGTAGACTGAAAGCTCACTGGGATTAACTTCTAGTATAGCCTTGGTTTGAAATTTCTGCTCCTTCCCCATCTCAGGGCTCTACGTCACTCACTGGCAAATTCAAGAGCATCATGGACTGATTTATGGAGGGAAAACCTCCCTTTTGTTTTGTTGAACTCTTTTCATTCAGTTTAATAAGAATGCATAAAGGGATACTTAGTGAGCTCAGACTGAAAGTCTATGGGTCCTTAGCACGGTTGGAGCAAAACCAGGAAGGTTTTGATACACCCTTCCTCAGCCACACTACTAAATTACCTCAAGGCAGTAGGGGACAAACAGATCTGCTGCAGAGGCATCTAGCTTTGAGCCACTCCGTCTCCAGCTGGAGATTAAAGCATTGGCTCGAGATCTCTGACATGACGTCTGACCTACAAGAGGGAAAACATATTATGCAAACTAAAATAAAACAAAGTTCTCAGACCTAATATAGAGAAAGAGGCATGCCTCCATCTCCTTTGCTTATCTACACGAGGCTTTGTTGCAGTGTCAGGCAGGGAACATCTGATCAGTGTCAGGTAACAACAGTAGGGGGTCAATTCCCAAATCATGTGAGCTGAATTCATACATAATGAAATAAAACACATGAACAAAATCAAACACAAAGGTCTCCTTTCTCTTGCACTGGTTAAAAACAAGCCTCTCTTCATACATACCACAGTAGAATTTTCAATAAAGATTAAAATTTTTAAGAATAGGTAAGCACAGACACTTAAGAAGAAAAGCCAACTGACATTTGGGATGTTCTGCTGAGCGTGAAACCAAGGAATCCATAACGTAACGTCCTCTTTCATCCACACACCAGCAATGACCTGCTCAGGGAAGAAAAACAGATTTACTGTAGATACTGTATTGCAGTATTCCTGTTTAAATTTGTTGCATTCCTGTAGGATTTTGACTCACTGAATCACCACAGAAAGTGGTCAGTAAGCTGCAGACACAGTTAATTCTGCTTTCCAGAGAAAAATAGACCACACTTCTGAGCAGTGCTGAGAATGGAAACTTAGCACCTCTGGTAAGAACTTTCTATTGCAAATAGTGCAGTATAACATCTACTCCCAGCAATTTCCTGTAATCCATAGATTTGCTGACAGTGTACTCCATCTCGTTGCCCTGATCATTAACAAATCATTAGCAGAAGATTAAACAATTGCTGATTCTTGAGTTTACCTTTGAGGAATACTACTAGTAGCAAGCAACTGAACACTGACTGATTTTTGAAACCTGATGAACTGTCACTTGAGTCACTCATTCTAATCAATTTTTCACCCATCATATAGCCCACCTATCCACCTCCCTCCGGTGTGGCTACAAGAATACAGGTTTTCTATTATTTAAATTAGAGTATTTAGGGATAAGATCACCTGTGCTTTCATAGCATTGAGTTGGCTCCCAGTTTCCCAGGCCATCACACTGTGGGATGTAGGGATGAAATCCCAGCTGCGTAGCTTCTCCAGCAAAACCTTTCAATGTAAAGTGATTCTGCCAGTAGAAATGCAAGACTGTAAAACATGAGTAAGAGAAAGGCGTTGGTGGCCAATACAAGAAAAGACATTTTAAGAGTACACGTTTGCAAACACTGAAGGTAGATAGAGTACCCATATCTTACCTATGCAAGATGTCATACATATCAAAGAATCATTAAATGGCTTTGATTGGAGGGGACCTTATAGACTATCTATTTCTAACCCCCTGCCATGGGCTGGTTGCCAGCCACTAGATCAGGTTGCCTTGGGTTCCATCCAACCTGGCCCTGAACACCTCCAGGGATGGGGCATCCACAGCTTTTCCAGGCAGCCTGTTCCAATGCCATATCACCCTCTCAGTAAAAAACGTGTTCCTGACATCCAACCTAAATCCCTCATTTTTAGTTTAAAGCCAATCTCTCTTGTCTTATCACTATCAGACTGTGTAAAGAGTTGGTCCCCCTCCTGCTTGTAAGTTCCCTTCAAGTACTGGAAGGCTGCAATGAGATATCCTTGGAGCCTTCTCTTCTCCAAGCTAAGCAAGCCCAACTCCCTCAGCTTTTCTTTATATAAGACAATTGAAATCAGCTCTTGAGTTAGGTTAATTGACCATTAAGCAACATTTGCTGAGTTGCTCTTGTCTTTCAGCAAAGTTGAATTTGCCAGAGAGCGTTCCTGCACAGATCCTAGACTTAATCCTTTTAATTCAAAGTTTTCATCTCCCTCTCCCCCAACCTGATTGTGCAGCCAGCTGGAGAGCATAGTCACTGCCCGATAACAACTTCTCAGAGACCATCATCTCTGATTTGTAGGGCCGAGTAGAACGTAGGAGGTCACTGTCCATGAGCTGCATTCCCTTTGCCATCAAGAAGCTCTCTCCAAAAGGGAAGTGGGACGTGTTCGAGGCTCTGATGAGTTGCTCTGTCTCCTCTATAAATTTCACAGCTTCTTGCTGAATACTTTGACATATACCAGGACCTGTAGAAAGCGAAGGGAAGTTGACCTATTGTTTCCAGGTATTTACAGACTTGGATAGTTGGCAGTTAAACACACTGAAACAATGAAACAGTTCAGTGGAAGCTTTTCTGCTAAAACAACTCTGCTAATCTCTTTTATTATATTTCTCTTTTATATCAATAATCTTTCCCTAGACCATTATCTCCTACTTCACTGTGCATGAAAAGAATTTTTCTCTTGTGGTATAAAATCAACGACCAGAGAAACTTTTATTTATATGCCAGCAATTCTGTTACTTACATGTCGGTACCTGGTTCACTTCTGCCCTTGTTCCTTGCAGTTCTTCCCCATTGTTGTTAACACACCAACAATCACGAAGCTCAAAGTGGCTTAATGGAGCACTGAAATCAGTGTAGGCTCCTGGATAATAGGTAAACTGCTCATTCAGAAGCTGCCAGAATGTGTATGGATCCAATAAAATGTTCTCAGATGCAGAGGTCACGTTTCCCTCCAGTATTTCAGGTGGAAGATCAGCAAAGGATGAATATGTGGTGAAAGCTGGGAAGACATTCTGGTGCCCAGCCTCGTACAAAGTTTCAATAAAACCTGAATAACCTTTGGAAGATGCATTTTTATATCCAATTAGGATGTTCAATAGACTGGCAATGGGCAGAGTTTTGCCTTCGTTGTTCTCTGTAATCCATCTTTCATACCACTCAAAAGCTTGCTCAGGAGGACCACTGCACTGCACTTGCCTCCAGGCACCATCAGTATCACACTGGGGTAGGTAAATGCTGGAGAGTTGAGTCAGAGAACTTGGGTCTGACAACAGGAGCTTCAGAGTCTTTAGAAACTCCTGTCCAGCTGTGATTTGACAAGCACTGGGGCCTGAGGAAATGAAAAACATGCATAGCACATCTTATGAATGCACAGAAGACATACGTGCTCACTGTTATGCCATGAACACTATTACCGATACTTGTCATTTGTCCCCAAAAAAAACATTTTTGGCCCATTATGAAGGGCAACCATTTCTGCTATGTTGGGCCAGAGTAAGATTCTTAAAGGCGTATGAGCCTGTAAAGGTGTATTCAAAGATTTAAACAAAATCTGAGCACATTAGATGCTTGTAGTTCTAATGGGGAGACAGGAGTTTGATGCCACTAAACTGCTTCCTGAATCTGATCACATCAAGTAAGCATTTTCAGATACACTAGAAAATCTGGTAGTTGATCTTTCTTCAGCCAATATTGCAAGATAAATGAAGTGAATAGTAGGATAATACTGACTTTATTTCCTCTTGAATTTTCCAGAATTTTCAATCATGTTGTCCTATCTTTCTACTCTGCAATGAATATCGTAGCTCAAAATGCCATCCTTCAGAATGCAGATGTGAATGAGTTTTCTTTTGGAATGTTTTTCTGCCACCTCCAGAGCCAAATCTCATTTTGCCATCAAGTGGTTCTACAAACATAGCAGAACACAGGAGCCCACCTCTTGCACACCACAGCATTATAAACCTGTTTATTTTTGGCTGCACTCCAGATGGACTGCTACAAATAAATCCCCTACCAATCTAGAACGTTGTGATGAATTGACCAGTACTTCTACAAACTGCTACTCAAAAGAGCTCCTTTTGTGTATGTGCTGTATCGTATGCTGGTTACTCTACTATTCCTTCCAGTGCAAGAAACAGGATCTTCTACTGGGCTGTTCCTCTTGTTGATGTGCTGTTTTCAGTTCACAGACCCATGAAAGACAAACAATCCTAGTCTACGGGGCTGGAACTTTATGATCTTTAAAGTCCCTTCCAACCTAAGCCATTCTATGATTCTGTGTGCTTCCTTTTTCCTTTGTATTACATTAATAGAAGATTATAAGAGGCACTTAATAGTCCGTAAGCAAGCTGCAATACCAAAGTGTGCCTGACAAGTCATTTCTGACTCACTCATTTCTGGCCTGTCTATACAATCATTATGAGAAATCAATTAGCTTTTGTATGTATCTTTTATGTTTGGTCTCCTATGATGGCCTACCAAGTTAAAGATACATTCCTAAGCCAAAAGAAGCTCATGGTTTAAAGCATTAAATCACTTCAGCTCTAAGGACAAGAATGCTGCACAAGTTATTTTGTCCTGGAAGCAGAAGAGTTTTTCACTTGGCTAGGGGCATACAGATGCTCTGTGTCTCATGGATATTAGAGATGTTATACACACTATACTACACATTTAACTAGAGACAGATGTCAGTGGCACATAATAAGGAAAGATCTCAGGCTATCTTCTGTGAGTATACATGCCTTACATACTGAAAGAAAAAGGGACTGTCTCTAAGACTTAGGATACCAAGTTTTACATACACTTTATTTCCCTTAATTCCTCTTCAACTATAGAGATAATATTCTTTTGTGTTAGGGGACAATCATTTATACATTTCCAGAAACAACCAAATATGAAGAAATAAATCATGAAATTCCAACAAAGTAAAGAACTATCTTTAAATAGATATTACAAATAGATACTTTTTAAATTCCCAATTCCCAGAACTTACATTTTATGGGTTTTCCAATACTTCCTCTTATTCCTGGAATAGTCTTTCCATTCAAATCAACACAGAAGCAATTTGTCCCGTAACACTGAAGTGGCAGAAAGTCTCCATTCTTGGTACAAGAGGGAATAAAAAGATCTGATCCTGCAGACAGGCTTTGTTTCAAGTTCTGCAAGTTTTTCCTTTGCTTCTCACAATCAGAGGGACACCTTGGATGTTCACCTTGAACTCTTGAACCTGGTACTTCTTTACCTGAAGTGTCCAAGCACCAGCACTCTCCTGCATAGCACTGAACTTCCTCATACCTCCCCTCCTTGGTGCATGTTGGAACAAACAGGTCCCTTGGCTCCTCACCACAGTCTTTGGATCCTAGTGCTAGTTTCACCACTTCACCTAAATCTTCAGCAATGCTTTTGGGGACAGAAATCACTTGTTGAAGGAAAGTAAAGAACTCTGGAAGTTCCAGGACAGAGGAAAGGAATTTAATCATATTCTGATTGTCCTGAAGAGTTACTGTGCGGCCAAAGCTGTCTACAAGAGCTTGACTCAAAATGGAGCTCCCCTTTGATATTTCCAATGGAAAGGCCGCAGCTGACTGCAGAAGGCCTTGGCTACTATTCCTCTCAGTTGCATCTTCCTGTGTAAAAAACTGCTCAATGCTGTATTTGCCACTAGTGCCAAGTGTCCCAGTGAAGTTAAACTGGATCATATTCTTCAAGAACTTTCCTCCAAAGAGATTTTCTTGGAAGCGTTTTGGACTGGCAGTAAACTGCAATGCCACTTGAGCCAGTTCCCTTGATGAGAACATTCCTGAGATGGCTTCACTAAGGATGGATTCTAGCCCAGGAATCTGGCTGACATACGGACTTTGCATGATTGGAGATGACAATCCAGAGTCCAGAAACAGCTCTTTGAAGGAGGGAGGGCAGGGTCTTGAGAAGCCAGCTCTTTTCTCTGACTGTACATCGGGTGTGGAAAATAAATCGGACTGGCTGAAGTACCCAGCAGGGCCATAAAAAATCCTTGACAAGGCCCGCTGTCTCTCAGAGATGCACGTTTGTTCCTCACCTAAAAAAAAAGAGGTAAAAAGTACAAATTTATGAAACTCCAAAGCTCACTATTTTATAGATGCCTTTTAAGTAGTCCCAGTAAATGCTTCTGAGTGTACTTTAACTTGCCTCTAGATCCCCAACTAAGCATCAGTCATACTGATGAAGGAATTTAGAATGTTGCTAAGTGTAATGTAGAAATAAACTTTTCCATTCAAGACACAAACATCCTTCATCATGTCTGAATTTACTGTTCTTGGTCTTTTTTTGGTTATATTATTTTCCAGTGCAAATCCTCACTCCAACTTTTATGGCTGAAACTATAAATAAAGTCTTTTTCAAATACATTAATACTCTGATAGGATGTCTACTTCTAATAAAAATTACACTTGATTCAGATGCAATATGTGGACAAGAGAAAGGGAAATAGATTACAGAAATGAAAGAAAGAGTTATTTTAATGAATGTGCACTAATGAGAAATTTATGAAGGTTTCCTACCTGGATCTTTATAGTTTCATAGTGAAGAATTCAGTACATGAGTTTTGAAAATGAATTGTTAAAATTAGCAGTAATGAAGTGCCAATGACCAGATGGCATTCAAAACTGAGCTATAAATGAGAGAATAAAATGTAAAACTTCAACAAAAGTAAACGTCAGGGATCTGAAGTACCGACAGATCCTAGCATCCTTGGCTACCCACATCTCAAGTGAGCTGTGTCACAGGTGCCTCTATCCAATCAAGTCTCTGTACATTCATATGCAGACAGTAATGGCAATAAGTCACTCTGCACACATCCCTGAGGAACGATCTCTGAAAAAAATAACTTGAGGCTCAAAAGAAAGAAGAAAAATGAAAAACTTTGTAGTTTTAGAGACTCAAGCAAGAAGTAGAGCACATAACTATGATTATGAAACATATTACTAGAGGATTCTAGGAAGGATAAAAGTTTAAAGAGCAACTAGACAAATACTTGGAAGGTGACTCCTTTGGGGAATGCTGAACACAATTATCTGGGTTCAACCTCCAGTTTGGGAAGTGTCTAGCCTGCAGAGATAACATACCAACTAGTCACACTTTGTTCCCTGAATTTCTTACTCCTTGTCCCTAAAAACTACTGCAGACACTGTTGGAGACAAGATAGTGAATGAACAGATTTTGTACGATATAACATTCCTTAGGATGTCCCCGCTTCCACCTCCATTTCCATCTCTATTCTGCACCCCATTCCTCATCCATTTCATTTTCAGGCAATATTATAAAACTAACAGTGCTAGCAGTAGGGACAGAATCTAGAAATCCTAAAAGCTGCTCAAATAGGTTAGCAGGTAATCTGAGGCTCTGTGACCAGCATCTTTCTCACTCCTCTTTTTAGAACTTTTGCTCTGTGCTGCAGTTCTTGGCATGGGCTCAGAGTCCATCACAGTGCTTCCTTTGTAAAGGCATTTTCTGTAGGATGGGCCCCTCCTGCGCTCAGTGCTAGCTCTTGGTAACAAGGATGAAGAACATTCCTCTAGGGACCAATAAGTTAGTGTAAGCCACAATCCCCAATATGCTAATTGAAAGCAAATGTAGGAACACAGTTGTTAAATGCTCTGCCCTCCTACTCACTGTATAATCAAAGTAAAATGATGAGGAATAAACAGAACAGCACTGCTAGGGTGAATTTACTGTAGGGTTTGAAAAGGAGCATGTTCCTATCCAAACTTCCTGGTGCTTGTGTGACCTGAGGTGCTCCCCATACCTACATCTCTGCTTCCTCCAATGTGAGCAGTGCTGGGAATAACAGCAAAGAAATCACAAAGAAATAAAACAGAGCAGAGGAGATACGCACATGGCATGTAGCTGGCTGGCCAGAGACTCCAGCTATATTCTCATGAAATACCTTCTCGGACTTAGCCTAAAAAAACTCCACAGAAATATTCCCTGCTTAAATTTCCTGAGTCTGCCAATAAAAGCTGCAAGCAGCCTCAAGTCATGCCCCCCGAAAAATTATCAGGAAAGCTCAGCAAAGCACATACAAAGAGAAAACAACCAGCCCCAACATATGGTGAGGCCTCTCGGAGGCTTCCTTGCAATATCCTTGGTGATCAGCCTTGGAGGCATGAGAACATTTTCATTTTATTGTAAGCCTGTCTGTGCCTGGAGCATGCTGAGTGACTTGGAATCATTACACCCAGGGTAGATTCCTCCTTTCTATATCTGCATCTTGTAGGCAGAGAAATGAGCTTCCCCAAAGACATTTAGAAGTAAGACCTCGTGCCCCAGCCCTCTGGCACAATCCTGAACACTGAGGTAGCACACTTTGGAGCAAAAGTTTTTAGCTTTCCTCCTCCCCTCCGGCCATTCAACATTTCTGTTGTCATTTCCATTTGGAGCACTGATTTGATGATGGATTCTTAATGAAATCCCTCTCAAAGCACAAATTCAGACATCTTCTCTAAATAGTTTTCTACCAGATTTGACAATTTTCGTGGTCAAGTATGAAAGAAATACAGGAAAAAAAAAAATATTCAGAATGAGAGAGAGAGAGACAGAAGTTCAGTAGCAATACCACCAAAACAACAGGGTAGCCCAAAACATCACCTTTGCTTACACTATGACAGATATTGATGGTTGGACTAGATGATGTTATACTGATCTTTCCGACACTAATGATTCTCTGATTCTATGATACTGGGACCTAGAGCCTCCTAGAATTAAGGGATAGATTATTTCAATGTGTGAAAAACTAAAAGGCTGAAGGCAGATCATAAAAGAAAATTAAATAAATATGGTACTTAATAATTCATTCAAATGTGTTTCTTAACAGCATTTACGTATTTGGATACCAGTTTATGAGCACCACAATCTGTCAGGACCTAAGAAGGGAATTGCTCCTTCATTTTTTTAATCATACACAAAATTCTCACAGTAGATGAAAAGTTTAGAGAGTGAAGGAGAACGGGACCAGTTTGAACTGAAAGCATACATGGATAAGCAAGGCAGTGCTGCCTGCTAGCATTTTCCCCTTTTCCAAACCTCGCACATACCACAGGCTGGGGGCTGTCCTCGTCTCTTCGTGCCCTGGACCTCCTGCCCTTTGGTGTCCACGCACCAGCACTGTCCTCCCTGCTGGCATTGCATTGCTGTGTATCCCCCATCAGTGTCACAGGATGGGATGTAGGCATGCTGGTAGCGCTGGGCTGTATAACGTTCAACCTCACATTTTGAGGGACCTGGAAGAAAAGAGGAGAACAAGCTTAAGGTTTCAGAGCCATCTATGCTTGATTCAATCATTTGCTTATTTTTGCCAAGCCTGGAGAAAAAAAAAGGTTTAATTTCCTGAAACTTCAAGTACCAGCCCAAGACAGGAATTCTCCATCCTCTTTCACCCAAGTGAATCAATTTCATGGCTTTCTTCTTTAGATATTAATTTCTGAAAACTGCATGAACCTCAACTCATTTTTCAGTTATTATCAAAGGAAGATGGAGGAGTAGCATCATTCACTCAGAGAGTTTTGGCTATTAATGCAAAAGAAAAGGTGGTCAGCAGAAACAGATGTGCAGCATGGGAGACAGAGACACAAGCATGTACAGTGCAGTGCTTCCAATGAGAATGAGGTACTACTCCTGCAACAAGCTCCATATGTAGTTGCAGGGATTTGTGCTGAGACCATCAATTTCTTTCATACCTCTCTGCAGGGAACAGAAGCCTCTATTCCTGTAAAACTGGGCAGAATGGCAGAGAAGCACACTTTCTGATATGACTTATGGTCTTCTAACACCAGCCTCAACCCTTCCAACAGAAGCTTTGCTCTTTTCTATAAAGATACAATCCCAAAGTCTAAACATTTCTCACTTTCCAAAGCATTTCCACTTCGCTCAGCTGTCAGGCTGAGGTAGTGAGAGCATCACAACAGAACAAACCCTTCATCCATGGAGTCCTGGCAGCACATAACATGCCTGGCTTCAGGTAGTGCAAATCCTGGATAATTCACCAGAGCATCACAGACAGTGCCTAACGAGTGTGGTCACATCTCCATCTGGTGGCTGTTACAGCTTCATTCCTACTGAACCACCTCCTTATACACGCACAGTCTGCTTCATGGCACGGAGCATTGGGAGGGGGAAGATGCTTTCCAGATCTCCCAGAATGATAGCTTGTCCCAGAAATAGAAAAACTGTATGACCCACATAGATGGAAGACCTCCATTGGTATCTGAGCAGTGACTCCTTAGTGAGAGTCAGATGCCAACATCAGAGGAGTTTGGATAGGAGAATGAAGAACCACACCAGGGGATACAAACTCTCCCCGACAAGGCAGTTCTGCAAGGCTCTGGTGCAAGGAAGGAGACACCTTACTGCTTGCCCTGCTGAGCTCATTGCCCACCGGCAGGGAAGCTCTCCTCATTTGCCTGCCCTCTCCAGCACGAAGATCCTCCCCAAGGGCAGATCCAGAAGCTCAGCTTTGCTGGCTCAGGCACTACAACCTCATGTATGGTCTCATGGGGATGGAGAATGCTGTGGCCAGTGAAAGACCCTTCCTACTTCTGAGTGTAGGGTAGTAAATTAAGAAGCATTTTCTCAGGCTATTAAGTGTAATAAAACATCAGATCTATCTCCAGAATCTCAAAGAAAGACCTTCACAGAGTTCACTGGCTTTCAATTAATGCAAACCTCAAAAGGAAAGCTTTCTTCATAGGTTAAATACAATCTGATGCTAAGAATCTACAGCCTGGAGATTAAAAGTCAGCTTCAGTGGAAGGATCTTGATTCTTACTATACGCTTAAATGCAAGAGGCCATCAGAACAACTCTCCACAGTGGCAGCTGTTATATATAAACCCCAAAATTACCGTTTTCAGGGAGTCAGCTGGTCACTACTTACATCTGAAGAGACCAGAGGTGGCCAGCTGGACCCCCAGGAAGCGCCGCTGCAGGATGCGATACACGCTGGTCTCTGTGAACGTACGGGCAGGCTCCAGTGCAGAGAAAATAGTGTCATAAACTTCATCGAGCAGCAGCTCCAGGCCTGGGAAATAGAGGTGTCATTTTAAGACAGCGGTCATCTGCTTTGCACCAAAGGAGCAGAACTGGAAATGTATTAGGAAAAAGAAAACCAGGCCTATAAAATGGCCCAAATGTAAACTTAGGCTTCATTACTCTAATGCACTGCACCACACAACGTGCTGCTGAGTGCCCAGTCATCATCACTCATCGCCATTAACGAGGAACATCCAGTAACCAGCACTGGGCTGTGGTGGTGGTTCATTTTGCAGGAGAGACATTGAAACAATGCAATTATATCACTGATGATTCCAAAAAACAATTCCTGACCATTTTGGTTGACTAAATTAAACACATGAAAAGATATGCAGTAGTTCTTCTGAGTTTAGATTTGGTTAATTTAGTTCAGATTTTAGGAGAACTTCTCATACTCATGGGAATTAAATACTGAAGTTCTCATCTACCATGTAAATTTTAATCCATCATGTTCTGCATTTTTCCCAGGGGTTTTTGTTGTTGTTTTTTATTTTTAT
>NW_011322391.1:0-392 GCF_000146605.3 Meleagris gallopavo | reverse complement strand
GGGTAGTGAATGAGTGATTTCCAAATCAAGCTTGGGCTCCAGCAACTATTCTGCTGCCTGTTGCTTGAGCCCAATGTCCCTGTATTCTTCACACAGTTTCTTCTTTTCCCCAGGGAGGTAGTTGAGTCACCATCCCCGTATGTGTTTAAAAACCACTTGGATGTGGTGCTCAGGGACATGATGTAGTGGAGGGTTGTTAGAGTTAGGGTAATATGGTTAGGTTGTGGTTGGACTCAATGATCTGTAAGGTCTTTTCCAACCTGAGCGATTCTATGATTCTATGATCCTTATGAGAAAACTATGTATGTGGATCTTCTGCACTTACTACCTTCACAACTGAGGGGATTTCAGAAGGGACTTCAGAGAACTGTGGACTGTACAGCTTAAAACAA
>NW_011322386.1:0-386 GCF_000146605.3 Meleagris gallopavo | reverse complement strand
AACTCATTGCATTCTTCTCCTAGCAATTTTAGATCCATTTTCTACCAGAACTCTTCTGAGAGGATACTTGGGTGGGAAACTGCTGAGCTGGCAGTATGCTGCTGTGACAGTGAGGGATAGCTGAAGCTTTAGCATTAATTTGTTTTATGGTTACATGTAATTGTTTACCAAGCTGCTTGTCACCCTTGAAGGGCAAAGTCATTAACTTCAGTGGAGATATAAATCCTGACTAAGTTTTTGGCCAGAAAGCTCATCTTGATTTGACTTCGCAAACAATGTTCTTAAGGATTTATTTTTCTTCTTCATTAGGAATAGTGTCCTTTGCTCTGCCAGAGCCCTACTACAGCTGTCTGAGGTACAGGATAAGGATGTAATGCTGACTTTCT
>NW_011322383.1:0-324 GCF_000146605.3 Meleagris gallopavo | reverse complement strand
TTTCTACAGACTGACTCTACTTTGATTCCATGAACTGAAGACTGCATATATTTTGTTTAATTTTATCATTCATATTTTATGAGATTTCTCAAATATATGAAACAAACTTCATTCTCCGAACAACATCAAAGTGTTGCTTCAGAAATTTGGAGCAATAAAAAAATAGGCATGTGTCTTTAAGTTCAAAATTGGTCCATCTCATTATGACCCTTAAAGTGATTTTATTTTTCTAATTCTTTCTTTTTCAGATAAAAGATTTTAAAAAATAAATAAAGTTAAACCTGTCAAAATCAGAATGTTTCAAGATCCAGATTTTTATTTGTA
>NW_011322382.1:0-386 GCF_000146605.3 Meleagris gallopavo | reverse complement strand
CATGTCTGCCAGCAGGTAAGGGCGATGCACACCGCCAGCGTTTACCCATTCCAGAGCCCGGCACAATAGGGTTCCCCCAGAGCTCTGAATGGTGCCCAGAAGGCTGCCTATCCTCTTTGTTCTGTGCTTTCTTGTCTCTGGTCTTGCACTGTTTTCACTATTACATTCTCTTCGTCTCCCGATTTTGTGTCCTTGCCCCATTCTCTTGGCCATTACCCTTGGCTTTGTGTTGCCACATTCATGTCGGCATTCAGTTTTGGCGTTCCCTGCCGTATTGTCTGGGCCGTCATCCTTGGCATTTCCTTCCATGTTCTCTTGGCCCTTGCCTTTGCCTGGGCATTTCCTTGCCCTCCTGTTTTTGTGGAACCCGCACCTGGGGCGGGGTG
>NW_011322381.1:0-360 GCF_000146605.3 Meleagris gallopavo | reverse complement strand
GACCCCGGAAAAAAGAAATAAGGGAACCCCGAAATAATTAGAAAACAGTGGCAACAATACGTAGAGGTAAACAAAGTAATTTACTAAATATGGTATCAACAGAATTTATAAGGAGAGAGAATGTGAAATTGATGGTGGATCAGCCTTACCACAACGCTGAGATGAGAAGCGCAGGCAGAGAAGCGCAGGCGAGAAGCGCAGGCAGAGAAGCGCAAGCGAAGCAGCGCAGGCAGAGAAGCGCAAGCGAAGCAGCGCAGGCAGAGAAGAGAGCATCAGGTGACCTCGCCGGGAGTTATATCTCCTCGCTGACCGCAAAGCCCCCTGGGGAAACGTAGCTGCTCTTCTCCGCTGGATGGGCAC
>NW_011322380.1:0-534 GCF_000146605.3 Meleagris gallopavo | reverse complement strand
GGTAGTTCCCGCGTCACACTTTCTATCCTTCCTAAGAGGTGTGCTGTCACCTTTTTCTCCTCACCAGGGACTTGACCTGACTGCCTCGACTTGTGAAATAGCATGGAGAGTGGCTCGGTGACTGCAGCGGTGAATTCCCTCGGAACTCTGGGACTCATCTCGTCAGGACCCAAAGACTCGTGGATGTTTGGGTCCTCAGGTGGTCCAGAACCTGATCTCCCATGGCAGTGTGGGATGGGAAGGGGTCTGTGGGACTGAGGAAGCAATGGCAGTCCCCACCTCACCAAACCAAAGCAAAGATGAGGGCTGTGCATAATGAGCAGTTCTCAGACAAGATGGAAGCCAAAATGGTGTTGGGTACCTGAGCCTTCTCTGGTGGTAAGCAACATAGTGCACAGAGTGCAGCCATGTGCTCCGAGCAAGGAGCACAGGTTTGTGAAAGAGGCCCGGATCGCACGGGCAGTGCCTTCATGACTGTATTGTGTCCAACAGGTGGCAGCAGAGCTGCGGTGCTCCCAAGTGCCGTAACAACTG
>NW_011322379.1:0-327 GCF_000146605.3 Meleagris gallopavo | reverse complement strand
TGAGGGCTGTGCATAATGAGCAGTTCTCAGACAAGATGGAAGCCAAAATGGTGTTGGGTACCTGAGCCTTCTCTGGTGGTAAGCAACATGGTGCACAGAGTGCAGCCATGTGCTCCGAGCAAGGAGCACAGGTTTGTGCAAGAGGCCCGGATCGCACCGGCAGTGCCTTCATGACTGTATTGTGTCCAACAGGTGGCAGCAGAGCTGCGGTGCTCCCAAGTGCCGTAACAACTGCACGGAGAGATGTGTTGGTCTCTGTGGAAACAGCAAGGAACTGGAATCTGCGTTTCCCGGCATGCCCCGGAACCTCACTTTGCTGACTGGTCA
>NW_011322378.1:0-349 GCF_000146605.3 Meleagris gallopavo | reverse complement strand
TTTCTATTCTTGGAACTGCTTTTTCCTTTCCTGAGCGTATTCCCCTCTGTTTGTGAGGATTTCAAGTGATTTTGCTTTGCTCTTCTTGTCTTTTTATTACTTACTCTTGCTTTTCTTTTGCTGGTTTTTCCTGGCTTTGGTTTGCTCTTTGGTTATTGTTGGTATCGGGGCCTTGCATTGCTGTTAAATTTTGGTTCTTTCTTTCCATTGTTAAGCACTGGTGAGCTTTGTTCTCTCTTTACTTTGCTAGGATTCTTTGCTTTGCCATGCTAGTGTATTGAATTCATTGGCTTTCCTCTTGTATTTCTCATCCTCGCTTTGCTTTGATTTGCTCTCCATCCTTGTTTTG
>NW_011322377.1:0-439 GCF_000146605.3 Meleagris gallopavo | reverse complement strand
TGTGGGGAGTAGTTGGTCCTTGGAATGGGGTAAGTGGTTCTTTTTTCTTTCAGGGCTGTGATCTTGCTTTTTGGGGATGGCAAGTGCACTGAAGGGCTGCTAGGTGTAAGAGCAGCATCTGAATCTGGAGACTGCTTCCTTTGGGGTGTGGGGTGAGCCCTTAGAATGGGGTGAGTGATTCCTGCTTTCTTTCAGAGCTGTGAGCTCTGCTTTTCTGGAGGATCTCAAGCTGGATGGCTGTAATTAATAGGGCTATGTGCTAATTGCATCCATGCGGTGGGTGTTTTTAAGGGCATTGTGTGCATCCTTGTTGTGTTTTAAATTATGTTCTGCGTCTCTTCTGATTTCATTTTGCAGCCTGATGGAGTTGAAGGATTGCCTGGGCTCCTCCAGTCAGTGGTGTGAGATGTGTCCAGCAGGTAATGAACATCATGCACCG
>NW_011322376.1:0-500 GCF_000146605.3 Meleagris gallopavo | reverse complement strand
CCTCCTCCTCCTCCTCCTCCCTCCTCCTCCTCCTCCTCCTCCTCCTCCTCCTCCTCCTCCTCCTCCTCCTCCTCCTCCTCCTCCTCCTCCTCCTCCTCCTCCTCCTCCTCCTCCTCCTCCTCCTCCTCCTCCTCCTCCTCCTCCTCCTCCTCCTCCTCCTCCTCCTCCTCCTCCTCCTCCTCCTCCTCCTCCTCCTCCTCCTCCTCCTCCTCCTCCTCCTCCTCCTCCTCCTCCTCCTCCTCCTCCTCCTCCTCCTCCTCCTCCTCCTCCTCCTCCTCCTCCTCCTCCTCCTCCTCCTCCTCCTCCTCCTCCTCCTCCTCCTCCTCCTCCTCCTCCTCCTCCTCCTCCTCCTCCTCCTCCTCCTCCTCCTCCTCCTCCTCCTCCTCCTCCTCCTCCTCCTCCTCCTCCTCCTCCTCCTCCTCCTCCTCCTCTCCTCTCTCTCCTCCTCCTCCTCCTCCTCCTCCTCCTCCTCCTCCCCTCCTCCTCCTCCTCCTCTCCTC
>NW_011322375.1:0-427 GCF_000146605.3 Meleagris gallopavo | reverse complement strand
GATCATCTCTGGCCTTCTCTGGACCTGCTCCCAAAAGCTCCACATCATCCGTGCTGGAGCCCCAGGCCTGGACGCAGTGCTGCACATGGGGCCGCACACCAGAGCCGAGTCAGGGGGACAACCACCTCCCTCTCCCTGCTGGTCGCTCCTCTTTGAATGCAGCCCAGGATACAGTTGGCCTTCTGGGCTGCAAGTGCACACTACTGGCTTATGTCCAGCTCTTTGTCCACCAGGATCCCCGAGTCCTCCGCAGGGCTGCTCCCAAGGGCTTCTACGCCCAGTTGGTACAAGCATCTGGGTTTCCCCTTCATCAGGGACATCAACAGTGGGGTTGAGTGCACCCTAAGGACACCAAGCTGTGGGGTGCAGTGACACAGCAGAGGGACGGGATGCCATCCACAGAGACCTCAACAGGCTGAGCAGTGGG
>NW_011322374.1:0-518 GCF_000146605.3 Meleagris gallopavo | reverse complement strand
CTCACCACACCATTCCTGATCCAAACCAGGATGTCATTGGCTTCTTGGCCACCCGGGCACTCTGCTGGCTTCAGCAGACTGTCGGCTGTCCATCAGTACAACAAGATCCCCTCCCATCAGGCAGCTTTCCAGACACTCCTCTCCAAGCCTGTAGGCTTGCCTGGAGTTGTTGTAACCAAAAAGCAGGACCCGACACTTGGCCCTAATGAAACTCACTCAGTTTACCTAGGCCCATCGATCCAGCCTATCCAGATCCCTCTGTAGTGCCCTTCTCCCCTCAGCCCAATCAGCACTCCCTCCCAACTTGGCAGGGAGCTGTAGGACGCTGATGGCGCTCTCAAGGTAGACGGGTTGGGACGGCGCCAGGTTCCACGGTTACAGTGACGGTGAAAACTTCAGGGACAGGATGTTGTCCCAGTGCTGGCACCGCTGACGGTTGTCGTGGTGTCGCCCGGTGGCCTCAGGGAGGCTTGTTTCAGTGGGGCTTTGCACAAGGGTTTGGCAGGAACCATCCATTT
>NW_011322373.1:0-493 GCF_000146605.3 Meleagris gallopavo | reverse complement strand
GGAATGTGTGCTTGAGAGTCACTTGCAGGATGATCTGCTCCATGATCCGTGACCAGCACAGAGGTGAGACTGACATGCTGGTAGTTCCCCGCGTCACACTTTCTATCCTTCCTAAGAGGTGTGCTGTCACCTTTTTTCTCCTCAGCAGGGACTTGACCTGACTGCCTCGACTTGTGAAATACCATGGAGAGTGGCTCGGTGAGTGCAGCGGTGAATTCCCTCGGAACTCTGGAACTCATCTCGTCAGGACCCAAAGACTCCTGGATGTTTGGGTCCTCAGGTGGTCCAGAACCTGATCTCCCATGGCAGTGTGGGGTGGGAAGGGGGTCTGTGGGACTGAGGAAGCAATGGCAGTCCCCACCTCACCAACGCAAAGCAAAGATGAGGGCTGTGCATCATGAGCAGTTCTCAGACAAGATGGAAGCCAAAATGTTGTTGGGTACCTGAGCCTTCTCTGGTGGTAAGCAACATGGTGCACAGAGTGCAGCCATGT
>NW_011322369.1:0-496 GCF_000146605.3 Meleagris gallopavo | reverse complement strand
TTCCCATCCCACACTGCCATGGGAGATCAGGTTCTGGACCACCTGAGGACCCAAACATCCAGGAGTCCTTGGGTCCTGACGAGATGAGTCCCAGAGTTCCGAGGGAATTCACCGCTGCAGTCACCGAGCCACTCTCCATGGTATTTCAGAAGTCGAGGCAGTCAGGTCAAGTCCCTGGTGAGGAGAAAAAAGGTGACAGCACACCTCTTAGGAAGGATAGAAAGTGTGACGCGGGGAACTACCAGCATGTCAGTCTCACCTCTGTGCTGGTCACGGATCATGGAGCAGATCATCCTGGAAGTGACTCTCAAGCACACATTCCAGTGCGTCACCACCCTGTGCGTGAAAAGCTGCCTCCTAATAACCAACCTAAACCTCCCCTGTCTCACTTCAAACCATTCCCTTGTCCTATCGCTATCCACCCTCCTAAACAGCCGTTCGCCCCCTCCCTCGCTTATGCGCTCCCTTGAGTCTTGGAAGGCTGTCATGAGCTATC
>NW_011322368.1:0-450 GCF_000146605.3 Meleagris gallopavo | reverse complement strand
TGCACACACTGGCTTATGTCCAGCTCTTTGTCCACCAGGATCCCCGAGCCTCCGCAGGGCTGCTCCCAAGGGCTTCTACGCCCAGTTGGTACAAGCATCTGGGTTTCCCCTTCATCAGGGACATCAACAGTGGGGTTGAGTGCACCCTAAGGACACCAAGCTGTGGGCTGCAGTGACACAGCAGAGGGACGGGATGCCATCCACAGAGACCTCAACAGGCTGAGCAGTGGGCACAAATCCAAGTGCAGGGTCAGTAGCTGGGATGAGGGAACACCCACCACCAAAACATGCTAGGGGATGAAAGGACTGAGCGTAGTCCTGCTCCATAAGGCCTGGGAGTACTGGTGGGTGGGAGCTGGACACAAGCCAGCAATGGGCCCTTCCAGCCCAGAAAGCCAACCGTATCCTGGGCTGCATCCAAAGATGCGCAGTCAGCGGGCCAAGGGAGGA
>NW_011322367.1:0-453 GCF_000146605.3 Meleagris gallopavo | reverse complement strand
CTGCAATTGCGACGAAATATGCTGCTTCACTGAGGTCCTTTCCGGAGTCAAAACTTACTGACTGCAAGTGTTTCTCATGCAAGGGGTACTCCATGCCATGTGACATCACACCAACAATGAAGGTGGAGAAGGGGAAGGAGGAAGGGAGTGTCTCGTTATGAAAACTTCTGTCCTCCCAAAACAACTCCTAGGCCTATGGACTCCCCTGCATGCCATAGCATGATAGAATATCACTAGTTGATGGGAAGTAGAGAATGCTTGCTTTCTCTTGCCACGCTACCATGCAGCCCCAAACTGGACTCTGTTGCAAGGAAGACATGGGGCGAGTGGAGTGAGTTCTGTGGTGCTATTGGTAGCAGGGCTTTTCCTCCACCTTCCTTACTTCTTGCTTCACACTGCCGAGCTTATCGGTAAAAAAGAACTAGTGTGAACAGCTAAGTGGATAGCACTCAC
>NW_011322366.1:0-379 GCF_000146605.3 Meleagris gallopavo | reverse complement strand
GATACCTGAGAAAACAGGAGAGTCTTGAGTGCAAAGAGGGACTGATGGCAGTGCTCTATGGAAGGAATAGAGAGGCCGACGGCGGCCGTTGGTGGCTGTGCAGTGCTATGAGTCTGTGTCTAAATGGTGGTACTTAAAGCTGTGTGAAGTCCCTGGAGAGGCCGAACAGTGTGAAGGTGCTTCAACTCATAGCTGTGCAACCCAGGAGTGAAGTGTGTTCATCAGCTTTCGCACCTGGTAGCGTTTTGTTCCTCGTGCAGCTTTGCTCTGAGCAATGTAGAGCTGCCAGGCAGACCTGGGTCCATTTGCTGCTATCAGCAGGAATGAGAGCAGTTAACACTTTCTGTAAGTGCAGTGCAGTTGAAGAAGGAGCTAGTTT
>NW_011322365.1:0-516 GCF_000146605.3 Meleagris gallopavo | reverse complement strand
GGACCCCTTTTCACACCAAAATACCACACTTGCCCTCCAAGAGAAGTCAGTCTTTCCCACAATTGTCCACTTTTCTCCCACGTACTTGTCATTTTCTCCAGAAATACCACATTTCACTTGGAAATTGGGCCTGTGCTTCCAAAAAGATGGTATTTTCTCCCAGGCATACCTGTTTTCTTCAAACTACCGCACGTTTTCTCCCAAAAAGACTAGATGACAAGACCAAATTGGACACTTGCAACCAAGAATAGGACATCTTCTCCCACTAATACCACTTCTCTCCCAAGGATAGGACATTTTCCCTAAATGCTATGGCAGTTCTGCTAAGAAATACTCCTTTCCTTCCCTAAATGGGACATATGCACCCACAAAGACCACGACTCCGAGAAATTCCTCCCAGTTCCTCCCAATTACACTCCATTACATTCCTCATCATGACACTTACTCCCAGACTTTTGGCATTTTACTGCGGAAAGACCATTTCGATCCAGAATATATGCCATTGGCCCTCACAAA
>NW_011322362.1:0-457 GCF_000146605.3 Meleagris gallopavo | reverse complement strand
CTTAGAATGGGGTGAGTGATTCCTGCTTTCTTTCAGAGCTGTGAGCTCTGCTTTTCTGGAGGATCTCAAGCTGGATGGCTGTAATTCATGTGCTAATTGCATCCATGCGGTGGGTGTTTTTTAAGGGCATTGTGTGCATCCTTGTTGTGTTTTAAATTACGTTCTGCGTCTCTTCTGATTTCATTTTGCAGCCTGATGGAGTTGAAGGATTGCCTGGGCTCCTCCAGTCAGTGGTGTGAGATGTGTCCAGCAGGTAATGAACATCATGCACCCCCATGTTGGTGCGCTGCTTGTATGCAGGTAGGTTTGCGATGTGATCCGACTCCCCCATGCTGACCATCCACAGCTAGATCAAGTTGCTCAGAGTCTGAGCCAGGCTCACCTTGAAAGGGCCAGGCACATCCACCATGTCTCTGGCAACCTGTGCCACTGCCTCAGCACCCTCACTGTACAAGAC
>NW_011322361.1:0-414 GCF_000146605.3 Meleagris gallopavo | reverse complement strand
GTTGGTAAGCAACATCGTGCACAGAGTGCAGCCATGTGCTCCGAGCAAGGAGCACAGGTTTGTGCAAGAGGCCCAGATGCAGGGCAGTGCCTTCATGACTGTATTGTGTCCAACAGGTGGCAGCAGAGCTGCGGTGCTCCCAAGTGCCGTAACAACTGCACGGAGAGATGTGTTGGTCTCTGTGGAAACAGCAAGGAAGTGGAATGTGCGTTTCCCGGCATGCCCCGGAACCTCACTTTGCTGACTGGTCATTGTCTGCCCAGCAGGTAAGGGCGATGCACACCCGCCAGCGTTTACCCATTCCAGAGCCCGGCACAATAGGGTTCCCCCAGAGCTCTGAATTGCGCTTCATGGTGCCCACAGAAGGCTGCCTATCCTCTTTGTTCTGTGTCTTGCTTGTCTCTGGTCTTGCAC
>NW_011322360.1:0-443 GCF_000146605.3 Meleagris gallopavo | reverse complement strand
CCTGCGGAGGGACTCGGGGGAGTCCTGGTGGACAAAGAGCTGGACATAAGCCAGTAGTGTGCACTTGCAGCCCAGAAGGCCAACTAGATCCTGGGCTGCATTCAAAGAGGAGCGACCAGCAGGGAGAGGGAGGTGATTGTCCCCCTCGACTCGGCTCTGGTGTGCGGCCCCATGTGCAGCACTGCGTCCAGGCCTGGGGCTCCAGCACAGGAATGATGTGGAGCTTTTGGAGCAGGTCCAGAGAAGGGCCACGAAGATGATCAGAGGGCTGGAGCACCTCTCTTAGAAAGAAATGTTGAGGGAACTGGGATTGTTTGTGTGGGAGAAGAGAAAGCTCTGGAGATAGCTCATGACAGCCTTCCAAGACTCAAAGGGAGCGCATAAGCAGGAGGGGGCAACGGCTGTTTAGGAGGGTGGATAGCGATAGGACAAGGGGAAATGGT
>NW_011322359.1:0-404 GCF_000146605.3 Meleagris gallopavo | reverse complement strand
GATCATCTTCGTGGCTCTTCTCTGGACCTGCTCCAAAAGCTCCACATCATTCCTGTGCTGGAGCCCCCAGGGCCTGGACGCAGTGCTGCACATGGGGCCGCACCAGAGCCGAGTCAGGGGGACAATCACCTCCCTCTCCCTGCTGGTCGCTCCTCTTTGAATGCAGCCCACGATACAGTTGGCCTTCTGGGCTGCAAGTGCACACTACTGGCTTATGTCCAGCTCTTTGTCCACCAGGATCCCCGAGTCCTCCGCAGGGCTGCTCCCAAGGGCTTCTACGCCCAGTTGGTACAAGCATCTGGGTTTCCCCTTCATCAGGGACATCAACAGTGGGGTTGAGTGCACCCTAAGGACACCAAGCTGTGGGGTGCAGTGACACAGCAGAGGGACGGGATGCCATCCAC
>NW_011322358.1:0-499 GCF_000146605.3 Meleagris gallopavo | reverse complement strand
TGAGTGATTCCTGCTTGATTTCAGAGCTGTGAGCTCTGCTTTTCTGGAGGATCTGAAGCTGGATGGCTGTAATTAATAGGGCTATGTGCTAATTGCATCCATTGCGGTTGGGTGTTTTTTAAGGGTCATTGTGTGCATCCTTGTTGTGTTTTAAATTATGTTCTGCGTCTCTTCTGATTTCATTTTGCAGCCTGATGGAGTTGAAGGATTGCCTGGGCTCCTCCAGTCAGTGGTGTGAGATGTGTCCAGCAGGTAATGAACATCATGCACCCCATGTTGGTGCGCTGCTTGTATGCAGGTAGGTTTGCGATGTGATCCGACTCCCCCATGCTGACCATCCACAGCTAGATCAAGTTGCTCAGAGTCTGAGCCAGGCTCACCTTGAAAGGGCCAGCACATCCACCATGTCTCTGGCAACCTGTGCCACTGCCTCAGCACCCTCACTGTACAAGACATTTTCCTTAGATTTCACCTCCATTTTCCCTTGTTCTTTCCTTTA
>NW_011322357.1:0-513 GCF_000146605.3 Meleagris gallopavo | reverse complement strand
GAAAATAGCATTCTTTGGGGAGAGATGTCCTCTTTTGGATGGAAAAGTAGTACTTGTGGGAGAAGCTGTCCAAAGTTTGGGCCCAAGGTAGCATTACTGGGAGGTAATGTCATTGTATTGGAGAAGGGTGGTATTTCTTGGGGAGAATGTGTCTTTTTGGAAGCCAACGGTGTACTTTGGGGGGGAAAAAAGCGGGCCTTTCTGGGAGAAAGTGTCCTAGTTTGGGGAGAAAGTGTCATAGTGCGGAGTGTAGTGTAGCAGATTAGGGGGAATTGGGAGGTATTCCTAAGAGAACTGTCATTTCTGGGTGAAAAGGTCTTATGTGGGGGGGAAAAGGTGAGGAATGTGTGAGAAAGCTGGTGTTTCTGGGAGTAAATGCCATCTTTTGGGGGCTAGCAATGGTCTTTCTGGTGGGATGTGCCACATCTTTGTGAGGCAATCGGTGTTTGTGAGGGCCAATGGCATATATTCTGGATCGAAATGGTCTTTCCGCAGTAAAATGCCAAAAGTCTG
>NW_011322350.1:0-360 GCF_000146605.3 Meleagris gallopavo | reverse complement strand
ACTCTGCTGGCTCAAGTCAGGGAACAAAGAGCAATCAGAGCTTCATACTCTACCTCCATCTGTGCCACGTCAGGCTCACGGCTGATCTCGCTGCACGCGACGCCCATCCCAGCAGGCACAACAAGCTGGAACTGAAAAGAAACACACTTGTATTTTCTCTGTTCACACAACCACAGTGTTGAGAGACTTCTGGAGAACTACCCTTGTCTACCCTCTGGCATAGGCAGGTGTTCTAGAAACAACCACTTGTTCAGTCAAGTCAAACGTGGCAGCCCATTAGGAAGCATTTGACCAAGTGCTATCCCTCTGCTAGCAGATGGGGACTCTGGCACAAAGCAGCAGGTGCATTTGCCCAGGGCA
>NW_011322346.1:0-394 GCF_000146605.3 Meleagris gallopavo | reverse complement strand
AAGTAGTATGATATATATTCTGTGCCTACAGAACGTGGTACATGTGGCATGAGAGAGTTTTGGGGCCATAAGGAGTGCCCTGACAGCATCAGAACTGTAAGAGCAGAGAGCTATGCGTGATGCAGCGCTATTCATGTCACCCACAGGAAGCAGGAGGTGGAACAAAATATTGCCAGAACTGTGATCGGATTGTGTCTCATAAGGAACTATTCCATTAGTTCTAGAAGAGAGCTTTTGAAGCAATGTATATTCAGGATTATCGTCAGCATGCCAGGTGCTGGGACCATGCAGAAAGAGAAATGGTCTGAAAATGTCAGTGCAATTTAAAATATATACCTTCTTGTCCCAAGCGACCATACTGAAGGGAAATAGGAAATAAACAATGAAAAAGAAT
>NW_011322343.1:0-414 GCF_000146605.3 Meleagris gallopavo | reverse complement strand
AGCAGGAAAGACAAAGAATCTATGAAACAAAGACAGCGCAAAGCAAAAAAAGAAGCCTCACTACAGAATAAAACAAATGAGAAATTGCAAAACAAGGATGGAGAGCAAAGCAAAGCAAAACGAGGTCGAGAAATACAAGAGGAAAGCCAATGAATTCAATACACTAGCATGGCAAAGCAAAGAATCCTAGCAAAGTAAAGAGAGAACAAAGCTCACCAGTGCTTAACAATGGAAAGAAAGAATGAAAATTTAACAGCAATGCAAGGCCCCGATACCAACAATAACCGAAGAACAAACCAAAGCCAGGAAAGACGAGCAAAAGAAAGAAAGCGTAAGTAATAAAAGGCCAAGGAGAGCAAAGCAGAATCACTGAAATCCTCACAAACAGAGGGGAATACGCTCAGGAAAGGAAAA
>NW_011322337.1:0-313 GCF_000146605.3 Meleagris gallopavo | reverse complement strand
ACTGCAGCGGTGAATTCCCTCGGAACTCTGGGACTCATCTCGTCAGGACCCAAAGACTCGTGGATGTTTGGGTCCTCAGGTGGTCCAGAACCTGATCTCCCATGGCAGTGTGGGATGGGAAGGGGTCTGTGGGACTGAGGAAGCAATGGCAGTCCCCACCTCACCAAACCAAAGCAAAAGATGAGGGCTGTGCATAATGAGCAGTTCTCAGACAAGATGGAAGCCAAAAATGGTGTTGGGTACCTGAGCTTCTCTGTGGTAAGCACATGGTGCACAGAGTGCAGCCATGTGCTCCGAGCCAAGGAGCACAGGT
>NW_011322336.1:0-476 GCF_000146605.3 Meleagris gallopavo | reverse complement strand
GATCATGACCTCTCTCACTGTTTCAGAAAGGAATTTATTCTCGCAAGCAAATTTCTATTCCTTCCGCTTGAGAAGACAATTCCCTGTTTGCCAAATCCCATTTTGTTAGCATGCATGCTCAATTTTCAGACTAACTGTCACCCTTTCAGATGGTAAGTTATTCCTCAAGTTCTTCAGTTACCTTTATCAGTGGTACCTTCAGGATAGCTCTGGCTCTCAGGTGCGTTTTTCAAGGATGCCAGCTGCACTTCTCAAGGTTGCCCTGATTCCCAGCATAGGTTCCCAGGCCAAGATCCAAAGGTTAGCAGTCTCCAGCCTCAGCCACTACCTCTGTTACTGCGCAACAGCCATTTGATGTCAGAACTTTCCCATCCTTGCCAGATATTCCACAACAAGCCCCACCAGAGGGCAGAAGGCAGGTGCGTTGGTGGTGTGGTGGTGAGCATAGCTGCCTTCCAAGCAATTAACCACGGTTT
>NW_011322334.1:0-365 GCF_000146605.3 Meleagris gallopavo | reverse complement strand
ATAATTTCGTTATTTGTTCATTTCAATTTTTTTATTTTTTTATTTATTTACGTGCCCGCGTATTTGTCTCTTTGTTTTTTAAATGTTGTTTTTATTGTTACTTATTGTTGTTATTTATTTATTTATTTGCTTGCTTATTTATCGGCTCGCTCGCTCGCTCGCTCGCTCATTTATTTATTTATTTATTCATTCATTCATTCATTCATTCATTCATTCATTCATTCATTCATTCATTCATTCCTCGTGTTTTATTTCTTATCGTATTTTTTCCCCTTTTTAATTTCGTTTATCGATCTTTAGGTGTTCCGTCCCCGTCCCCGCCCCGCCCCGTCCCGTCCCGTCCCGTCCCGTCCCCGGTTTCGCGA
>NW_011322329.1:0-401 GCF_000146605.3 Meleagris gallopavo | reverse complement strand
CAGGGTTTGGGTGCTTCCGTGTGTTACGAGTGATTGTGATACCACTGCTCGGTCAGTTTGAGTGCATGGAACGAGTCTGAAATCTTTTATTAATGGAGTAATGTGAAAGGAGTCCTATGGATTTGAGAGCTGACTTAAAGTCTGTGGGCATCTTCCAGGAGCTGGGGTAAAGGTGAGGCAAGGAGAGGCGGGGGGAGGAGGATGAGGTGTAGGAAGAGGAACGTCTTCCTTTGATATCAACTCCTGCTGTTACCTTTTGACTCGGCATGCATGCTTTTTTTAATAAAGAACAAGCTCATTGTGCAGCTTGTGAATGAACTCATTCACGCCTGTTACTGTTTGATGTTCCTCTCTACAAGGAGCTGCATGAAGTGGACACTTCTGGTCTGATTGCAGCCCCC
>NW_011322328.1:0-442 GCF_000146605.3 Meleagris gallopavo | reverse complement strand
TGGGTAAGTGGTTCGTTTTTCTGTCAGGGCTGTGATCTTCTCTTTTTTGGGGGAGTCGCAAGTGCACTGAAGGGCTGCTAGGTGTAAGAGCAGCATGTGAATCTGGAGACTGCTTCCTTTGGGGTGTGGGGTGAGCCCTTAGAATGGGGTGAGTGATTCCTGCTTGATTTCAGAGCTGTGAGCTCTGCTTTTCTGGAGGATCTGAAGCTGGATGGCTGTAATTAATAGGGCTATGTGCTAATTGCATCCATGCGGTGGGTGTTTTTTAAGGGGCATTGTGTGCATCCTTGTTGTGTTTTAAATTATGTTCTGCGTCTCTTCTGATTTCATTTTGCAGCCTGATGGAGTTGAAGGATTGCCTGGGCTCCTCCAGTCAGTGGTGTGAGATGTGTCCAGCAGGTAATGAACATCATGCACCCCATGTTGGTGCGCTGCTTGTATG
>NW_011322323.1:0-331 GCF_000146605.3 Meleagris gallopavo | reverse complement strand
TGTGTGCTCCTCACTGACCCCTGGAGTCATTTTGACCTCATTTTGACCTCCAATCCCCCCCAACCAGACCCCTTTTCTGCCCCATAGAAGCCTCCCACAGCCCCTGGCTCTTCCCTCCCACCCCTCCTTCCACCCCCAGTTGCTCTTCCTGCCTTGTAGAGACTGTCACCCCTTTCCCTCTCGAGACGTACCTCGAGAGCCCCAGCAGCATCCTGCAGCTCCTGGACGCTGTCACCCTGGCTGTCCATGACTGTCCCACGCTCGGTCCCCCTGCCATGGTGGCACAGTGCAGCGCAGTGCCATCCTCACTGAAGAGGTGACGAGGTAGGGG
>NW_011322317.1:0-486 GCF_000146605.3 Meleagris gallopavo | reverse complement strand
GGCAACACAAAGCCAAGGGGTCATTAGGCCAAGAGAATGGGGCAAGGAACACAAAAATAGGAAGGACAAGAGAATGTAATAGTGAAAACAGTGCAAGACCAGAGACAAGCAAGACACAGAACAAAGAGGATAGGCAGCCTTCTGGGCACCATGAAGCGCAATTCAGAGCTCTGGGGGGAACCCTATTGTGCCGGGCTCTGGAATGGGTAAACGCTGGCGGGTGTGCATCGCCCTTACCTGCTGGGCAGACAATGACCAGTCAGCAAAGTGAGGTTCCGGGGCATGCCGGGAAATGCACATTCCACTTCCTTGCTGTTTCCACCGAGACCAACACATCTCTCCGGGCAGTTGTTACGGCACTTGGGAGCACCGCAGCTCTGCTGCCACCTGTTGGACACAATACAGTCATGAAGGCACTGCCCTGCATCCGGGCCTCTTGCCACAAACCCTGTGCTCCTTGCTCGGAGCACATGGCTGCACTCTGTG
>NW_011322316.1:0-452 GCF_000146605.3 Meleagris gallopavo | reverse complement strand
GGTTTCTTACTGCCCAGCTCTCCAGCCTGTCCAGCTCTCGCTGAATGGCAGCGCAGCCATCAGGCAGGTCAGCCAATCCTCCCGACTTCGTATCATCAGCAAACTTGCTGAGGGTGGCCACTGTCCCCTCATCAAGGTCACTGATGAAGACGTTGAACAAGACCGGACCCAGCACAGACCCCTGGGGGACACCACTGGTTACAGGTCTCCAGCCAGACTCTGCACCACCAACGACGACCCTCTGCGCTCTGCCAGTCAGCCAGTTCTCAACCCCCCTCACTGTCCACTCGTCTATCCCACACTTCCTCAGCTGTGTTATAAGGATGTCGTGGGAGACAGTATCAAAGGCCTTTCTAAAATCAAGGTAGACTGCATCTACCGCTCGTGCACAGTGCGCAGTGAGCGGTGAGCGGTGAGGGTCTCCTCCTGGTGGCCGTGGGATGCAGAATCCT
>NW_011322312.1:0-536 GCF_000146605.3 Meleagris gallopavo | reverse complement strand
TTTCTCCCGGAAACAAAGCAGCTTTCTCACAAATGGGTGGCATTTTCCAACCAACTATGCTACTCTCTCCCAGAAAGAGCACTTTTCTGACAAGTACCTTCCCTTTTCTCTCAAAAATACTGCTAGACACTCCTCAACAGGACATTTCCTCCCATCTACACCCCGTTTTCTCCCCAAAGGACCCCTTTTCACACCAAAAATACCACACTTGCCCTCCAAGAGAAGTCAGTCTTTCCCACAATTGTCCACTTTTCTCCCACGTACTTGTCATTTTCTCCCAGAAATACCACATTTCACTTGGAAATTGGGCCTGTTCTTCCAAAAAGATGATATTTTCTCCCAGGCATACCTGTTTTCTTCAAACTACCGCACGTTTTCTCCCAAGAAGACTAGATGACAAGACCAAATAGGACACTTGCAACCAAGAATAGGACATCTTCTCCCACAAATACCACTTGTCTCCCAAGGATAGGACATTTTCCCTAAATGCTATGGCAGTTTGGCTAAGAATACTCCTTCTTCCCTAAATGGGACAT
>NW_011322310.1:0-486 GCF_000146605.3 Meleagris gallopavo | reverse complement strand
GCAGGCCGTGGACGAGATGAGCACAGGGGTGTTCAACCAGCTGAATTTGTTTCTGCAACGGCTGTGTTTCCTTGCCCGGTACGTGACTTGTAACACCGAGGAAAGGAAGCACCTGGGCACAAGTGGCCACAGCAGTTCAAATGGCACAAACGCAGACAGGGTGTGCAGGTCACTTGTTCTCTCACCGTCCCGGTTAAGGACAGGAGCAGCCCGCCTGGCCAACCAGAAAGGGGCCACCAACCACCTCCCCAAACTCACTGCTAGCCGTGGTCCCGCTCACTGACTGCACAGTTTCAGGAACACCTGGCTATACGCAATGGGCAGCGGAGCACCCCCTACCGCTTGGCCGGTGAGACGCCGAGCGGTGTGGATCGTGCAGCTGCTGCTGCTGGTGCTGTGCCGAGCAGCGCCTCCGTCCTGCAGCTCTTCTCAGCTACCAGCTGGCGGCGCTGGTGTGCATGCAGAGTGCATGCCAGGGCAGGGAAT
>NW_011322308.1:0-341 GCF_000146605.3 Meleagris gallopavo | reverse complement strand
GCAGGTGCATGTGTGGTGGAGTCAGCAGCATGCCCAGTAGCACCCTTTCCTCCTCCCGGGCACGGATGCCAAGATTTTGGCCTCCTGCACACTCGGTGGTCATCTGTGCTTTGCCATGACGGTGTGTTCTTTGCTTTTTCATGTTGCTGCAGAGGCTGTAGCTGCATGGGTTGATGTTGGTTTCCTCGGTTGGTTTTCCATGTTGTTTTCTCGTGGTTTCTGCCTTGGTTTCCTGCTCCTTCTGCATTGCAATGCATTGGGTTTTTTCCAGGGTTGTTTTATTTTCCCTTTTGTTTCTATTCTTGGAACTGCTTTTTCCTTTCCTGAGCGTATTCCCCTCT
>NW_011322306.1:0-560 GCF_000146605.3 Meleagris gallopavo | reverse complement strand
TTAATTTTTTTAATTATTAATTATTTTATATTTTGTTTTATTTTTATTTTATTTTTATTTTTATTTTTTATTTTTTATTTTTTATTTTTTATTTTCATTTCTTTATTATTTTTATTTACGCGTCCACGTATTTGTCTATTTATTTATTTATTCGTTTGTATTTCTAAAATTCTTATTATTTCTTTATTTCTTCCTGCATTTTAATCGTTTTTTATTTTTTATTTTTTAACTTTTTCGTTATTTTATTTATTTTCATTTATTTCTTTATCATTTTCGTTTATGCGTCCACGTGTTTGTCTGTTTGTTTATAATTCCGTTATTTGTTCATTTCAATTTTTTTATTTTTATTTATTTACGTGCCCGCGTATTTGTCTCTTTGTTTTTTAAATGTTGTTTTTATTGTTACTTATTGTTGTTATTTATTTATTTATTTGCTTGCTTATTTATCGGCTCGCTCGCTCATTTATTTATTCATTCATTCATTCATTCATTCATTCATTCATTCATTCATTCATTCATTCATTCATTCATTCCTTCCTCGTGTTTTATTTCTTATCGAT
>NW_011322297.1:0-437 GCF_000146605.3 Meleagris gallopavo | reverse complement strand
ACCAGCGTCGGCAAACTCTCCGGAGCGGTTCAGCGCGAGTGCCGCTTTCTACGCATGAGAGCGAAGCAGTGCAATTCCGATGCCGAGAACGTGCGAATTCAGCCTCCTGCACTACCTCCGTAGGGAGGTTTTTTCTCCGCAGGCCAGAAAGGATCGCTCCCCACTTTCTGTCACGCTCTCTCTCCCTGGGAGCGAAACAAATGTCGCTCCCCGAACTTCCAACAGCCTTATTAGAGAGGGTTTTGCTCTCCACTCTTTTCCTCCGAGCATGCACAAGCGTAGCCATGGAGAACAACACCAAAAAAGAATTGCCGCTCGAAATGAAGGCAGAGACGTCGTATTCACAGCTAGGCCTAGTGCATTCTGCATGTACCCGAGGCGAAGTGCAAACCGCTCCTCTCCGACGTGCGGACACGGAGACCGCTCGCGCGTCGGAG
>NW_011322276.1:0-472 GCF_000146605.3 Meleagris gallopavo | reverse complement strand
CGCAGGCAGAGAAGCGCAAGCGAAGCAGCGCAGGCAGAGAAGCGCAAGCGAAGCAGCGCAGGCAGAGAAGAGAGCATCAGGTGACCTTGCCGGGAGTTATATCTCCTCGCTGACCGCAAAGCCCCCTGGGGAAACGTAGCTGCTCTTCTCCGCTGGACAGGCACCCGGAACTTGAGCATCAGCAGTCAAACCCCCAGTACATTGCATGATGTTATGATGTGGAATACCGATAATGAAAAATCATGAAACCATGACAGGTATTTAATAATAAATTGAAGCATTCACACTCATACCAAGGCTAGAGCAAGCCCTCACAAGTCCTCATGGTGAGCAGAAATGGGATAGCAAGAGTTATACACTACCATTAAGGGCAATCTTTAGATACACCTACATATTGCTTAGTTAAGCTACACAGCAAAACTGATCTTAAAGAGATTTAACAGATTCTCAAAATCAACAGTATAAAGCAATG
>NW_011322273.1:0-634 GCF_000146605.3 Meleagris gallopavo | reverse complement strand
CCAAACTGCCCCCAGCTGTGCTCGCAGGGCTGCACCCCGCCCCAGGTGCGGGTTCCACAAAAACAGGAGGGCAAGGGAATGCCCAGGCAAAGGCAAGGGCCAAGAGAACATGGAAGGAAATGCCAAGGATGACGGCCCAGACAATACGGCAGGGAACGCCAAAACTGAATGCCGACATGAATGTGGCAACACAAAGCCAAGGGGTCATTAGGCCAAGAGAATGGGGCAAGGAAACACAAAAATCGGAGGACAAGAGAATGTAATAGTGAAAACAGTGCAAGACCAGAGACAAGCAAGACACAGAACAAAGAGGATAGGCAGCCTTCTGGGCACCATGAAGCGCAATTCAGAGCTCTGGGGGAACCCTATTGTGCCGGGCTCTGGAATGGGTAAACGCTGGCGGGTGTCCATCGCCCTTACCTGCTGGGCAGACAATGACCAGTCAGCAAAGTGAGGTTCCGGGGCATGCCGGGAAATGCAGATTCCAGTTCCTTGCTGTTTCCACCGAGACCAACACATCTCTCCGTGCAGTTGTTACGGCACTTGGGAGCACCGCAGCTCTGCTGCCACCTGTTGGACACAATACAGTCATGAAGGCACTGCCCTGCATCCGGGCCTCTTGCACAAACCTGTG
>NW_011322272.1:0-553 GCF_000146605.3 Meleagris gallopavo | reverse complement strand
AAACAAGGGACCATCAGGAGCCATCGAAGGATGAGAGGGGAAAGGTATTATCTGCAAAATAGCCAAGGTTGGAAGTTACATATGAAGCAAGGGAGAACGTAAATAAATGGAACAGGGAGCAGAAACTAAAGCAAATATACATATATATATATATTTAAAATAAGCTACAGAAATTGATTTTGCTTGGGTTTGTCAGGCACTCAGAACTATGCCACACACTGTGCACAGGGGTGGATGTGGAAATGCATCGTATTGCGTAGCTACAAGTCTGGGGGTCTGTACTCTTAGTGAGGAATCAGAGTCACCACCACACATTTGAAGCCCAGAATCATCACAGAATCAAAGAATCTGGAACTGGGAACCAATCACCGAATCTGACATAACAGAACTTACACTCACAGGAGCTGCTATCCTCGTAGCGTCCTCATGCAGTCCTCAGACTAGAATCCCAGACTGCAGGAACCCCGTAACAACCCGGCAGTATTGAATCACCGCGTTTCGTTTCCTCGCTCCCACAGAGGGCAGCTTTCTATAGAGCACGCTCACAAGGGAT
>NW_011322271.1:0-399 GCF_000146605.3 Meleagris gallopavo | reverse complement strand
CCGTATCCTGGGCTGCATCCAAAGATGCGCAGTCAGCGGGCCGAAGGGAGGAGACTCCCCATCCCTCTGCTCTGCGCTGGTGAGGCCTCAGCTGCAGTGCTGCGTCCAGATGTGGAGTCCTCAGTGCAGGGAGACATGGAGCTGTGCGAGTGCATCCAGAGTACAGCCACAAACACGACCCGAAGGATGGAACCCCTCCTCCTGTAAGCAAGGAGAGCTGGGCTGTTCAGCCTCCTGGAGAAGTGAAGGCTCCAAGGGAACCTGGTAACAGCCTTTCAATACCTAAAGGAAAGAACAAGGGAAAATGGAGGTGAAATCTAAGGAAAATGTCTTGTACAGTGAGGGTGCTGAGGCAGTGGCACAGGTTGCCAGAGACATGGTGGATGTGCTGGCCCTTTC
>NW_011322270.1:0-334 GCF_000146605.3 Meleagris gallopavo | reverse complement strand
GTTCGAGGAGCGACAGCTGTAGTGCTCTCGAGGAGAGTCGTTCAAGAAGGTGGGAGAGACTTCCTTTCGAGGGCTGCGCAACCAAACCCCACTCGCAGGTAGTGCAGGAGGCTGAATTCGCACTTGTCGGCATCGGAATCGCACTCCTTCGCTCTCACGCGTAGAAAGCGGCATTCGCGCTGAACCGCTCCGGAGACTTTGCCGTAGCTGGCCGAGAAATCGCGTACACTCCCCGAACGCCGCTTTCAGCCGTCAGCAGCGGTCTCGTGTTTCTCGCTTGCCGAGAACGGGCCACTTCAGCCGGCTGCTTTCTCCGACGAGTGAGCGGGCTCCT
>NW_011322268.1:0-427 GCF_000146605.3 Meleagris gallopavo | reverse complement strand
GAAGTTGAGGAGCTACAGACTGCTGAGCTTTAGCTCTGTGCCTTGGAAGATCAATCATGGATCAAGGTCCTCCTGGAAGACATGTTAAGGCACATGAGGAATGAGTGGGTGATCCGAGACAGCCAGAACAGCTTCACAAGGGAAAGTCTTGCCTGACCAATCTGACGGCCTTCTAACTTAAATGAGTAAGTCCAATGTTATGGTAGAGATCTTAAGTAGTAAGCTGTTCTTTATTTAACGCCTTGCCTGCAAGCGAGCTCACTTATAGCGGTGCTTCATACGTGTGACAGCCAACAGATGCTCCAGTTTGCAATGATCAGAGCTCAAGTCACTAAGTTTTCTTCAGCACTGCAGCAGCGTTTGACGAAAGTGAGAGTGGTGTTGCACTTCTGCTCTTTCTTACCCTTCCAAATACATCCATTTAAGA
>NW_011322267.1:0-464 GCF_000146605.3 Meleagris gallopavo | reverse complement strand
CTTCGAGTCTTGGAAGGCTGTCATGAGCTATCTCCAGAGCTTTCTCTTCTCCCACAGAACAATCCCAGTTCCCTCAACATTTCTTTCTAAGAGAGGGGCTCCAGCCCTCTGATCATCTTCCGTGGCCCCTTCTCTGGACCTGCTCCAAAAGCTCCACATCATTCCTGTGCTGGAGCCCCAGGCCTGGACGCAGTGCTGCACATGGGGCCGCACCAGAGCCGAGTCAGGGGGACAATCACCTCCCTCTCCCTGCTGGTCGCTCCTCTTTGAATGCAGCCCAGGATACAGTTGGCCTTCTGGGCTGCAAGTGCACACTACTGGCTTATGTCCAGCTCTTTGTCCACCAGGATCCCCGAGTCCTCCGCAGGGCTGCTCCCAAGGGCTTCTACGCCCAGTTGGTACAAGCATCTGGGTTTCCCCTTCATCAGGGACATCAACAGTGGCGTTGAGTGCACCCTAAGGAC
>NW_011322266.1:0-524 GCF_000146605.3 Meleagris gallopavo | reverse complement strand
GGGCTGCTCCCAAGGGCTTCTACGCCCAGTTTGTACAAGCATCTGGGTTTCCCCTTCATCAGGGACATCAACAGTGGGGTTGAGTGCACCCTAAGGACACCAAGCTGTGGGGTGCAGTGACACAGCAGAGGGACGGGATGCCATCCACAGAGACCTCAACAGGCTGAGCAGTGGCCACAAATCCAAGTGCAGGGTCAGTAGCTGGGATGAGGGAACAGCCACCACCAAAACATGCTAGGGGATGAAAGGACTGAGCGTAGTCCTGCTCCATAAGGCCTGGGAGTACTGGTGGGTGGGAGCTGGACACAAGCCAGCAGTGGGCCCTCCAGCCCAGAAAGCCAACCGTATCCTGGGCTGCATCCAAAGATGCGCAGTCAGCGGGCGAAGGGAGGAGATCCCCATCCCTCTGCTCTGCGCTGGTGAGGCCTCAGCTGCAGTGCTGCGTCCAGATGCGGAGTCCTCAGTGCAGGGAGACATGGAGCTGTGCGAGTGCATCCAGAGTACAGCCACAAACACGAACCCAA
>NW_011322265.1:0-556 GCF_000146605.3 Meleagris gallopavo | reverse complement strand
CGAGAACAGCCGTCATCTGCAGAGCTCGGGAAACCGATATCCAGTGTGAGGCTCCGGAATCCTGGGGAGGGAGGGGGTGAAACTGAAATGACTGACATTGTATTTCAGCAACGATGAAAGTCTGGGAAGCGAAAAGGGTTTGGGAAAACCACAGGCTGAGGAAGGCAAAGTTGAGCGAGGTGTAACAGGGATGTCCTTACCTAGAAGAAGAGGTGAGGGGGAGCCTGGAAGGGCTCAGGGAGAGTTCCACCCCCACTGGACCGAAAGCAGCTGGGGAAGCAGGGCAAAGAGGTTTATTTTATGATTCGGGGTGCCTCTTATCTGTGCTGCATCAAGAATTATTACCCGTAGATGATTTTGTAATGGCTGTAGGAGCTACTGGCAAGAGAAGTTTACTTTTTTGGGGACCAATTAAATACAGGCTAGGAGAACAAGTAGGAATACCTAAATTCTTGTACATGCCAGGTTCTCCAAAACCATTACTTGGGCATGACGTATTAGAACAGTTGAATGTAGAGATTAAATTCAGTAGAGAAAACTGGAGACTGAAAATTAT
>NW_011322264.1:0-406 GCF_000146605.3 Meleagris gallopavo | reverse complement strand
AAGAGGCCACAGAGGAGCCGAAGCCGACAAAAGGGCCCCTCGGCCTCCTTCCCCCCTTTCCCTCCTGCCACACGGGAATCCCCTTTTGGGGCTGGGCCACGCAGCACACAGCGGCACGCTCAGGGATCTCCTGAGCTCAGCGCAAACAACGGCAGGCTCCAAAGTGGACCTGACGACGCCTGCCTCCTGGGAGACAGAAGCCCCAGCTTCCATTTCAGCATCCCGAGCCTCTTCCTGCTGGGCACTCAAACATTACCTACAATAAATACGTCCCACTGAGTTTTCAACAAATCTTGCAGAGTCTCTGAGGAAATGCGGTACAGGGAACAAGCTTCCTCAGCAAGGCTCTCTGTTACTCGCCTCGCTGAGAAAGCCCTTGCGTTCAGCACAGTAACAGCCCTGCTAT
>NW_011322263.1:0-406 GCF_000146605.3 Meleagris gallopavo | reverse complement strand
AATCCCCGGGATTTACAGTTCCCTTCCGTGTGCTGATTTGAAATACAAACCCACAGTTCACCCACGATCCTCAGATCCGTGACCGTGAACACTCCAGATGAGATGCGCTAGCGTTGTGGCCCATTTTGCAGACTGGAAGTAGTATTGCACTCTTGTTATATCTTCTTGCTTTCTCCTTTCTTGCCAGAGAGAGGTGCTGAGCCCAATGCACAGATCTACGCGAAAGCGGTGCAGAAAAGTCCTTTCTGAGAGAGCTCGTCTCCAGGCTGGAGGGCTTCCTACAGCAGCAGGTCCCAGCTCAGGGGGAAGACCTTCCCCTGCAGTGTGCCCCCGCTCTGTCTCCAAGTCCCTGGCTGGAGGTAAACGCAAGGGCTTGGAAGAAGAGCAGCAAACAGCAGCGCAGTTG
>NW_011322262.1:0-375 GCF_000146605.3 Meleagris gallopavo | reverse complement strand
CCGTCAGCAGCGCTCTCGTGTTTCTCACTTGCCGAGAACGGGCGACTTGTGCCTGCTGCTTTTCTCCGACGCGCGAGCGGTCTCGTGTCCGCACGTCGGAGAGGAGCGGTTTGCACTTCGCCTCGGGTACATGCAGAATGCACTAGGCCTAGCTGTGAATACGACGTCTCTGCCTTCATTTCGAGCGGCAATTCCTTTTTTTGGTGTTGTTCTCCATGGCTACGCTTGTGCATGCTCGGAGGAAAAGAGTGGAGAGCAAAACCCTCTCTAATAAGGCTGTTGGAATTCGGGGAGCGACATTTGTTTCGCTCCCAGGGAGAGAGAGCGTGACAGAAAGTGGGGAGCGATCCTTTCTGGCCTGCGGAGAAAAAGCTC
>NW_011322261.1:0-419 GCF_000146605.3 Meleagris gallopavo | reverse complement strand
CCTTAGGGTGCACTCAATGCACTCAACCCACTGTTGATGTCCCTGATGAGGGAACCAGATGCTGTACAAACTGGGCGTAGAAGCCCTTGGGAGCTGCCCTGCGGAGGACTCGGGGATCCTGGTGGACAAAGAGCTGGACATAAGCCAGTAGTGTGCACTTGCAGCCCAGAAGGCCAACTAGATCCTGGGCTGCATTCAAAGAGGAGCGACCAGCAGGGAGAGGGAGGTGATTGTCCCCCTCGACTCGGCTCTGGTGTGCGGCCCCATGTGCAGCACTGCGTCCAGGCCTGGGGCTCCAGCACAGGAATGATGTGGAGCTTTTGGAGCAGGTCTAGAGAAGGGCCACGAAGATGATCAGAGGGCTGGAGCACCTCTCTTAGAAAGAAATGTTGAGGGAACTGGGATTGTTTCTGTGGGAG
>NW_011322260.1:0-498 GCF_000146605.3 Meleagris gallopavo | reverse complement strand
CAGGAACAAGCCTGCATCTTTGTACGTCACAAGGCTTAGTACATCCTTACACCAAACAACACAGGATTACGGAGAAGAGCCATAGAGGTGTCGTCTGCAGAGGTGGAGAAGCAAAATTCAGGCAGGACTGAGAACAAAAGAAAAGCTGTTTGCAGCAAGACGTACTACTGAGTAACTCTGAGCGTTTGGAATTCCAGAAGACATTAATAAACAGCAACTGAAGAGGACTTGTTTCAAATTACTCATGGGAAATCTGTGCTTTTTTACTAACCAATCTCAACCTACTACCATGGTTGCTGCTACTGAAACTTTTACTGTTCAAGAAGTCATCTTTTAGTTCCATGCTCTGAGACAACCAGAATAGTGCTCTCAGTCTTTGAAATTTAACAGACAGATCTATAATATAAATCCTATAGATCCAGATTTCTCTCGTGCAGGATTACGGCTGGCTTTGAAACCTGCAGCACATTCAGTGAGTGGGGGCCACGTGTTTCCCAC
>NW_011322259.1:0-497 GCF_000146605.3 Meleagris gallopavo | reverse complement strand
AAAGCAAAGATGAGGGCTGTGCATAATGAGCAGTTCTCAGACAAGATGGAAGCCAAAATGGTGTTGGGTACCTGAGCCTTCTCTGGTGGTAAGCAACATGGTGCACAGAGTGCAGCCATGTGCTCCGAGCAAGGAGCACAGGTTTGTGCAAGAGGCACGGATGCAGGGCAGTGCCTTCATGACTGTATTGTGTCCAACAGGTGGCAGCAGAGCTGCGGTGCTCCCAAGTGCCGTAACAACTGCACGGAGAGATGTGTTGGTCTCTGTGGAAACAGCAAGGAAGTGGAATGTGCATTTCCCGGCATGCCCCGGAACCTCACTTTGCTGACTGGTCATTGTCTGCCCAGCAGGTAAGGGCGATGCACACCCGCCAGCGTTTACCCATTCCAGACGCCCGGCACAATAGGGTTCCCCCAGAGCTCTGAATTGCGCTTCATGGTGCCCAGAAGGCTGCCTATCCTCTTTGTTCTGTGTCTTGCTTGTCTCTGGTCTTGCAC
>NW_011322258.1:0-478 GCF_000146605.3 Meleagris gallopavo | reverse complement strand
ATCCACACCTCTCCAATTTAGAGAGAAGGATGTGGTGAGGGAATATGTCAAAGGCCTTGCACAAATCCAGGTAGATGACATCCATTGGCCTTCTCCCAGCCACCGAAGCCGTCACTCCATCTCAGAAGGCCCCCAGATTGGTCAGGCATGATGTGCCCTTGGTGAAGCCATGCTGGCTGTCTCAAGTCACCTCTTTATCTCGTACATGCCTTGACCTAACTTCTAGGAGGATCTGCTCCATCATCTTCCCTCGCACAGAGGTCAGGCTCACCGACCTGTAGTTCCCCGAGTCTTCCTTTCTCCCTTATAGACATACACAGAGTATCTTATAGACATAGGTAGAGGAGAGATCACCTCCCTCTCCCTGCTGGCCACCCCTCTTCTGATGGAGCCCAGGATACCATTTGCTTCTCAAGCTGCAAGAGCACACTGCTGGCTCATGTTAAGTTTTCATCCACCAGCACCCCCAGGTCCTTCT
>NW_011322257.1:0-523 GCF_000146605.3 Meleagris gallopavo | reverse complement strand
GCCCACTCGTTGTCAGTCTCCATTTTCACTCTCTTCTCAGTCTCTTGGGTTTACCCTGTTTCTCATCTCTTCCCAGCGTCCACCGACCTACTGTGGAGCTGCCGTACGCACCAAGTAGTGCCCTGGGAATATGCTCCGGGTGTAGCTCACTCAGGAGGGCATTTGAGCTCTTCCCTGCAGGACATGGGGTCAGTGCTCGCTGAGCCGTTCTCCAACTGTGGGGGAAGATGTGTCACCCCCACCTCTGGTCATGCGCTCGTTTCGGTCCTTCACGGCCCGCAGGCCGCAGTCACAGCCCCTGGGCTGTGCTCTTCCCCCTCCAGTACATCTTCAGCAACATCTCCATGTCTAGGTGCCGTGCCCGCGGCCCAGCAACCATTCCCTGTCCCTCGGCCTCCTCTCTCTCTGTCTCTCTGTCTCTCTGTCTCTCTGTCTCTCTGTCTCTCTGGCTGTTCCTCCAAGCGCCTTCACCCAGCACCGCCTGCATTCCGCGCACCGGTTCCGGCCCTGGCTGTACCAACCT
>NW_011322255.1:0-413 GCF_000146605.3 Meleagris gallopavo | reverse complement strand
GTGTAAGAGCAGCATCTGAATCTGGAGACTGCTTCCTTTGGGGTGTGGGGTGAGCCCTTAGAATGGGGTGAGTGATTCCTGCTTTCTTTCAGAGCTGTGAGCTCTGCTTTTCTGGAGGATCTCAAGCTGGATGGCTGTCATTAATAGGGCTATGTGCTAATTGCATCCATGCGGTGTTTTTTAAGGGCATTGTGTGCATCCTTGTTGTGTTCTAAATTATGTTCTGCGTCTCTTCGGATTTCATTTTGCAGCCTGATGGAGTTGAAGGATTGCCTGGGCTCCTCCAGTCAGTGGTGTGAGATGTGTCCAGCAGGTAATGAACATCATGCACCCCATGTTGGTGCGCTGCTTGTATGCAGGTAGGTTTGCAATGTGATCCGACTCCCCATGCTGACCATCCACAGCTAGATCAA
>NW_011322254.1:0-510 GCF_000146605.3 Meleagris gallopavo | reverse complement strand
AATTCACCGCTGCAGTCACCGAGCCACTCTCCATGGTATTTCAGAAGTCGAGGCAGTCGAGGTCAAGTCCCTGGTGAGGAGAAAAAAGGTGACAGCACACCTCTTAGGAAGGATAGAAAGTGTGACGCGGGGAACTACCAGCATGTCAGTCTCACCTCTGTGCTGGTCACGGATCATGGAGCAGATCATCCTGGAAGTGACTCTCAAGCACACATTCCAGTGCGTCACCACCCTGTGCGTGAAAAGCTGCCTCCTAAGAACCAACCTAAACCTCCCCTGTCTCACTTGAAAACCATTTCCCCTTGTCCTATCGCTATCCACCCTCCTAAACAGCCGTTGCCCCCTCCTGCTTATGCGCTCCCTTCGAGTCTTGGAAGGCTGTCATGAGCTATCTCCAGAGCTTTCTCTTCTCCCACAGAAACAATCCCAGTTCCCTCAACATTTCTTTCTAAGAGAGGCGCTCCAGCCCTCTGATCATCTTCGTGGCCCTTCTCTGGACCTGCTCCAAAA
>NW_011322253.1:0-371 GCF_000146605.3 Meleagris gallopavo | reverse complement strand
ACAGCCGTTGCCCCCTCCTGCTTATGCGCTCCCTTCGAGTCTTGGAAGGCTGTCATGAGCTATCTCCAGAGCTTTCTCTTCTCCCACAGAAACAATCCCAGTTCCCTCAACATTTCTTTCTAAGAGAGGTGCTCCAGCCCTCTGATCGTCTTAGTGGCCCTTCTCTGGACCTGCTCCAAAAGCTCCACATCATTCCCGTGCTGGAGCCCCAGGCCTGGACGCATTGCTGCACATGGGGCCGCACCAGAGCCGAGTCGAGGGGGACAATCACCTCCCTCTCCCTGCTGGTCGCTCCTCTTTGAATGCAGCCCAGGATACAGTTGGCCTTCTGGCTGCAAGTGCCCACTACCTGGCTTATGTCCAGCTCTTGT
>NW_011322252.1:0-519 GCF_000146605.3 Meleagris gallopavo | reverse complement strand
TTCTGGACCACCTGAGGACCCAAACATCCAGGAGTCTTTGGGTCCTGACGAGATGAGTCCCAGAGTTCCGAGGGAATTCACCGCTGCAGTCACCGAGCCACTCTCCATGCTATTTCACAAGTCGAGGCAGTCAGGTCAAGTCCCTGGTGAGGAGAAAAAAGGTGACAGCACACCTCTTAGGAAGGATAGAAAGTGTGACGCGGGGAACTACCAGCATGTCAGTCTCACCTCTGTGCTGGTCACGGATCATGGAGCAGATCATCCTGGAAGTGACTCTCAAGCACACATTCCAGTGCGTCACCACCCTGTGCGTGAAAAGCTGCCTCCTAAGAACCAACCTAAACCTCCCCTGTCTCACTTGAAAACCATTTCCCCTTGTCCTATCGCTATCCACCCTCCTAAACAGTCGTTGCCCCCCTCCTGCTTATGCGCTCCCTTCGAGTCTTGGAAGGCTGTCATGAGCTATCTCCAGAGCTTTCTCTTCTCCCACAGAAACAATCCCAGTTCCCTCAACATTTC
>NW_011322251.1:0-465 GCF_000146605.3 Meleagris gallopavo | reverse complement strand
TTTCTACCCAAAAGACTAGATGACAAGACCAATAGGACACTTGCAACCAAGAATAGGACATCTTCTCCCACTAATACCACTTGTCTCCCAAGGATAGGACATTTTCCCTAAATGCTATGGCAGTTCTGCTAAGAAATACTCCTTTCCTTCCCTAAATGGGACATATGCACCCACAAAGACCACGACTCCGAGAAATTCCTCCCAGTTCCTCCCAATTACACTCCATTACATTCCTCATCATGACACTTACTCCCAGACTTTTGGCATTTTACTGCGGAAAGACCATTTCGATCCAGAATATATGCCATTGGCCCTCACAAACACCGATTGCCTCACAAAGATGTGGCACATCCCACCAGAAAGACCATTTCTAGCCCCCAAAAGATGGCATTTACTCCCAGAAACACCAGCTTTCTCACACATTCCTCACCTTTTCCCCCCCACATAAGACCTTTTCACCCAGAA
>NW_011322250.1:0-542 GCF_000146605.3 Meleagris gallopavo | reverse complement strand
GATGACAAGACCAATAGGACACTTGCAACCAAGAATAGGACATCTTCTCCCACTAATACCACTTGTCTCCCAAGGATAGGACATTTTCCCTAAATGCTATGGCAGTTCTGCTAAGAAATACTCCTTTCCTTCCCTAAATGGGACATATGCACCCACAAAGACCACGACTCCGAGAAATTCCTCCCAGTTCCTCCCAATTACACTCCATTACATTCCTCATCATGACACTTACTCCCAGACTTTTGGCATTTTACTGCGGAAAGACCATTTCGATCCAGAATATATGCCATTGGCCCTCACAAACACCGATTGCCTCACAAAGATGTGGCACATCCCACCAGAAAGACCATTTCTAGCCCCCAAAAGATGGCATTTACTCCCAGAAACACCAGCTTTCTCACACATTCCTCACCTTTTCCCCCCCACATAAGACCTTTTCTCCCAGAAATGACAGTTCTCTTAGGAATACCTCCCAATTAAACCTAATCTGCTACACCACACTCCGCACTATGACACTTTCTCCCCAAACTAGGACGCTTTCT
>NW_011322248.1:0-573 GCF_000146605.3 Meleagris gallopavo | reverse complement strand
ATGATGAGGAATGTAATGGAGTGTAATTGGGAGGAACTGGGGAGGAATTTCTCGGAGTCGTGGTCTTTGTGGGTGCATATGTCCCATTTAGGGAAGGAAAGGAGTATTCTTAGCAGAACTGCCATAGCATTTAGGGAAAATGTCCTATCCTTGGGAGACAAGTGGTATTAGTGGGAGAAGATGTCCTACTCTTGGTTGCAAGTGTCCAATTTGGTCTTGTCATCTAGTCTTTTTGGGAGAAAACGTGAGTTGGTTGAAGAAAACAGGTATGCCTGGGAGAAAATACCATCTTTTTGGAAGCACAGGCCCAATTTCCAAGTGAAATGTGGTATTTCTGGGAGAAAATGACAAGTACGTGGGAGAAAAGTGGACAATTGTGGGAAAGACTGACTTCTCTTGGAGGGCAAGTGTGGTATTTTTGGTGTGAAAAGGGGTCCTTTGGGGAGAAAACGGGGTGTAGATGGGAGAAAATGTCCTGTTCGAGGAGTGCCTAGCAGTATTTTTGAGAGAAAAGGGAAGGTACTTGTCAGAAAAGTGCTCTTTCTGGGAGAGAGTAGCATAGTTGGTTGGAAA
>NW_011322246.1:0-467 GCF_000146605.3 Meleagris gallopavo | reverse complement strand
GCTGTGGGGGTGGCAGTGACACAGCAGAGGACGGGATGCCATCCACAGAGACCTCAACAGGCTGAGCAGTGGGCACAAATCCAAGTGCAGGGTCAGTAGCTGGGATGAGGGAACAGCCACCACCAAAACATGCTAGGGGATGAAAGGACTGAGCGTAGTCCTGCTCCATAAGGCCTGGGAGTACTGGTGGGTGGGAGCTGGACACAAGCCAGCAGTGGGCCCTTCCAGCCCAGAAAGCCAACCGTATCCTGGGCTGCATCCAAAGATGCGCAGTCAGCAGGCGAAGGGAGGAGATCCCCATCCCTCTGCTCTGCGCTGGTGAGGCCTCAGCTGCAGTGCTGCGTCCAGATGTGGAGTCCTCAGTGCAGGGAGACATGGAGCTGTGCGAGTGCATCCAGAGTACAGCCACAAACACGAACCCAAGGATGGAACCCCTCTCCTGTAAGCAAGGAGAGCTGGGCTGTTCA
>NW_011322245.1:0-385 GCF_000146605.3 Meleagris gallopavo | reverse complement strand
GCGCTGCTTGTATGCAGGTAGGTTTGCGATGTGATCCGATCCCCCACTGCTGACCATCACAGCTAGATCAAGTTGCTCAGAGTCTGAGCCAGGCTCACCTTGAAAGGGCCAGCACATCCACCATGTCTCTGGCAACCTGTGCCACTGCCACAGCACCTCACTATACAAGACATTTTCCTTAGATTTCACCTCCATTTTCCCTTGTTCTTGCCTTTAGGTATTGAAAGGCTGTTACCAGGTTCCCTTGGAGCCTTCACTTCTCCAGGAGGCCGAACAGCCCAGCTCTCCTTGCTTACAGGAGAGGGGTTCCATCCTTGGGTTGGTGTTTGTGGCTGTACTCTGGATGCACTCGCACAGCTCCATGTCTCCCTGCACTGAGGACTCC
>NW_011322244.1:0-512 GCF_000146605.3 Meleagris gallopavo | reverse complement strand
ATCTGCAGCATCAGTGTTTCTAAAACCACCTGTCTCAGGACACTTAACCTCAGAGCCTAAGTGTCCTCTAGACTTGAAGCTGAAGTGTGGGCATATCAGAAGCATTTGTGTTTTTCAGACATACCTTGCAATTTTCTTTTCCCTTTCTGATCACTGGAATACAGTCCTCCATTAAGTTTCTTAACAGCTGTTTCGTAGTCTTCATAGTCTTTGTCTCAAATGTAGGACACAAGTGGAAGTTCTCAGCGATGCTCCAAATCCAGAGAAGTCTAAGTCTGTTAAGCCCTTCCGACTCAGAATCCCACCAGGCATACAAAACTTCTGCATGTGTGTTAAGAGCTTTACTCATCAGCAAGCAAGCTTCCCTTTCCTATTTGCATACAGGTGCTTTAATACAATATTGACAGCTTTTCAGCCCAGAGGTCTGGCATAGGTTTCACGTCTTGTGAAAACAAGCATCTTGGTAATTCTATTAAGAGCACCACAGGAGAGATTTGGGAAGGGAGACATAC
>NW_011322243.1:0-489 GCF_000146605.3 Meleagris gallopavo | reverse complement strand
AACCTCAGAGCCTAAATGTCCTCTAGACTTGAAGCTGAAGTGTGGGCATATCAGAAGCATTTGTGTTTTCAGACATACCTTGCAATTTCTTTCCTTTCTGATCACTGGAATACAGTCCTCCATTAAGTTTCTTAACAGCTGTTTCGTAGTCTTCATAGTCTTTGTCTCAAATGTAGGAAACAAGTGGAAGTTCTCAGCGATGCTCCAAATCCAGAGAAGTCTAAGTCTGTTAAGCCCTTCCGACTCAGAATCCCACCAGGCATACAAAACTTCTGCATGTGTGTTAAGAGCTTTACTCATCAGCAAGCAAGCTTCCCTTTCCTATTTGCATACAGGTGCTTTAATACAATATTGACAGCTTTTCAGCCCAGAGGTCTGGCATAGGTTTCACGTCTTGTGAAAACAAGCATCTTGGTAATTCTATTAAGAGCACCACAGGAGAGATTTGGGAAGGGAGACACACGATCCTTGCCCAAAAGGAAGATGGCA
>NW_011322242.1:0-386 GCF_000146605.3 Meleagris gallopavo | reverse complement strand
CAAATGATGACAAGATACCGAGAATTCAGAACTGCTGCCTCCAGTGCTGAGGTTCTGTGCCTGACAGAGTCTTAAACATCCTGCTTTTCTTCTTACCGTAAGACACAATGGTAGAACTGAACTGGTGGGATTAGTACCTCCAGTCTATTCACGTATATTGAGGAAAAAATTGCTGGAACAGAGATGCCATTTGGTTTATCCTTAGGGTTTATGCCAAGGCTGCGTGCTCTGAAATGCTGGTACAGTTTGAGTGTCGGAAGTGGCCATGACCTTTCTGCTGCTATCAGTTCATTCCGGGGGAATAACTGCAGCTGACTGCAGCGTTGGTTTTGTTGTTCCATCCCCACAAAAGGTATTCTGAGAATCTGTTTTTCTGTTCCTATTAT
>NW_011322241.1:0-455 GCF_000146605.3 Meleagris gallopavo | reverse complement strand
CAACTTGATCTAGCTGTGGATGGTCAGCATGGGGGAGTCGGATCACATCGCAAACCTACCTGCATACAAGCAGCGCACCAACATGGGGTGCATGATGTTCATTACCTGCTGGACACATCTCACACCACTGACTGGAGGAGCCCAGGCAAGCCTTCAACTCCATCAGGCTGCAAAATGAAATCAGAAGAGACGCAGAACATCATTTTAAAACACAACGAGGATGCACACAATGCCCTTAAAAAACACCCACCGCATGGATGCAATTAGCACATAGCCCTATTCATGACAGCCATCCAGCTTGAGATCCTCCAGAAAAGCAGAGCTCACAGCTCTGAAAGAAAGCAGGAATCACTCACCCCATTCTAAGGGCTCACCCCACACCCCAAAGGAAGCAGTCTCCAGATTCAGATGCTGCTCTTACACCTAGCAGCCCTTCAGCGCACTTGGGATCCCCC
>NW_011322240.1:0-579 GCF_000146605.3 Meleagris gallopavo | reverse complement strand
GATGCCCGCACTCCCATCTCACTCAGAATGTTTAGGAAGGAAGACGGTTTGAGAGTGGTGGCTTCTGTTCCCATGGCGGGTTGCTCTCCTTCCAAGCGAGTCTCCCCCCTGTATCAGTAACAAACGCTTTGCTGAAGTCCGGCTAAACAGGGCTCCACAGCCTTTTCCTCGCCCACCGTGCTGGCCTTCTAGGATAACTGGGAGGAGCTCCGGTTAGTGAAGCAGGAGCTGCCGTGCGTAGAAAGCCGTGCTGACTGGCTGTGATCATTGGGTTGTCCTCGACGCGCCGTGTGATGGCACTCGAGACAATGTGCTCCATGACCTTCCCTTGTACCGAAGTCAGACGGAGGAGCCTGTAATTCATCGGAGAGTCATAGAATCATGGAATCATTTGAGTTGGAAGGGAGCTTTAGAGGTCATCTAGTCCAACTCCATTGCAATCAACAGGGACATCTAAAACTCGATCGCGTGCTCAGAGCCCCGTCCAGCCTGACCTTTGTCTTACATTCTTTTTACCGTCAGTAGCCCATTTGTTCTCTCTCCTTATCTTAATTGGGTAGACTCTTCCATCTGCTTCTT
>NW_011322239.1:0-520 GCF_000146605.3 Meleagris gallopavo | reverse complement strand
CATTGGGTTGTCCTCGACGCGCCGTGTGATGGCACTCGAGACAATGTGCTCCATGACCTTCCCTTGTACCGAAGTCAGACGGAGGAGCCTGTAATTCATCGGAGAGTCATAGAATCATGGAATCATTTGAGTTGGAAGGGAGCTTTAGAGGTCATCTAGTCCAACTCCATTGCAATCAACAGGGACATCTAAAACTCGATCGCGTGCTCAGAGCCCCGTCCAGCCTGACCTTTGCTTACATTCTTTTACCGTCAGTAGCCCATTTGTTCTCTCTCCTTATCTTAATTGGGTAGACTCTTCCATCTGCTTCTTTGTGCCGGTTGGCTGGTCGATCCCGTAGCCCTGTCACAATTTCTGCCACGCTGGTCTTTTGCCTGACTCCTGCGCAGCGACGCTTGGCCCCTTTTCATCACGACAACTAAGTTGCATCCAGTCCAGCCCTTCTGTAACACAGAGGGCTCCCTTGCCTCCTGTCCTTCCCTGCCTGTGTCTGCACTCCGGTCATGAAAGCCGTCCCATC
>NW_011322238.1:0-505 GCF_000146605.3 Meleagris gallopavo | reverse complement strand
CATGTGAAGCTTTCTTCTTCTTTCTAGGATTGGCGCCTCCACCACCACATGCTGTAGGCGTTTTGGGCTGCCTGAGTTGCCGCGTTGAACGTGTCCTGTTACTCAGAAAGGCGTGGACGTTACAAGACACGAAGATCTCTTCACTCCTTCAAGATGGGCCCAGTCCTCCACCAGTTGCTGTTGGCCTTCTGGGCCCCTGAGTTGCTGCATTGGCTGTGCCCTGATCCCTGGAGCGGGTAAGTGACATTGGTGTCCCTACCGGAAGGCGGTCTCTGCTTTCGTTGTCCTGTGCCCAAACGCTTGCAGCGTGGAACTGCGGCCCTCGCGAGCGGTGCCAGGACTTTAGCCAGGCTCTTGGTGGAAGCAGCAGGAAACCGCAGCTGTAGGTGGATGCCAATATCCAACGCTTAGTCTCTGTGCCGAGGTACGTTGATCCCTGACGTGTCCTGTTTAACACGCTCGCTGAGGTGCTCTGGGCTTGGTGTCGGATGTCCCTCGTGCTCAC
>NW_011322237.1:0-470 GCF_000146605.3 Meleagris gallopavo | reverse complement strand
GTGTTTTTTAAGGGCATTGTGTGCATCCTTGTGTTTTAAATTATGTTCTGCGTCTCTTCTGATTTCATTTTGCAGCCTGATGGAGTTGAAGGATTGCCTGGGCTCCTCCAGTCAGTGGTGTGAGATGTGTCCAGCAGGTAATGAACATCATGCACCCCATGTTGGTGCGCTGCTTGTATGCAGGTAGGTTTGCGATGTGATCCGACTCCCCCATGCTGACCATCCACAGCTAGATCAAGTTGCTCAGAGTCTGAGCCAGGCTCACCTTGAAAGGGCCAGCACATCCACCATGTCTCTGGCAACCTGTGCCACTGCCTCAGCACCCTCACTGTACAAGACATTTTCCTTAGATTTCACCTCCATTTTTCCCTTGTTTCTTTCCTTGAGGTATTGAAAGGCTGTTACCAGGTTCCCTTGGAGCCTTCACTTCTCCAGGAGGCTGAACAGCCCAGCTCTCCTTGCTTACAGGA
>NW_011322236.1:0-478 GCF_000146605.3 Meleagris gallopavo | reverse complement strand
CACCATGTCTCTGGCAACCTGTGCCGCTGCCTCAGCACCCTCACTGTACAAGACATTTTCCTTAGATTTCACCTCCATTTTCCCTTGTTCTTTCCTTTAGGTATTGAAAGGCTGTTACCAGGTTCCCTTGGAGCCTTCACTTCTCCAGGAGGCTGAACAGCCCAGCTCTCCTTGCTTACAGGAGAGGGGTTCCATCCTTGGGTTCGTGTTTGTGGCTGTACTCTGGATGCACTCGCACAGCTCCATGTCTCCCTGCACTGAGGACTCCACATCTGGACGCAGCACTGCAGGTGAGGCCTGACCAGCGCAGAGCAGAGGGATGGGGGATCTCCTCCCTTGGCCCGCTGACTGCGCATCTTTGGATGCAGCCCAGGATACGGTTGGCTTTCTGGGCTGGAAGGGCCCATTGCTGGCTTGTGTCCAGCTCCACCACCAGTGCTCCCAGGCCTTATGGAGCAGGACTACGCTCAGTCCTTCA
>NW_011322235.1:0-317 GCF_000146605.3 Meleagris gallopavo | reverse complement strand
TAAGGGTGTAAGGAGGCAGGCATGTGAAGTCTGGAGGACTGCTTCCTTTGGGGTGTGGGGTGAGCCCTTAGAATGGGGTGAGTGATTCCTGCTTGATTTCAGAGCTGTGAGCTCTGCTTTTCTGGAGGATCTCAAGCTGGATGGCTGTCATTAATAGGGCTATGTGCTAATTGCATCCATGCGGTGGGTGTTTTTTAAGGGCATTGTGTGCATCCTTGTTGTGTTTTAAATTATGTTCTGCGTCTCTTCTGATTTCATTTTGCAGCCTGATGGAGTTGAAGGATTGCCTGGGCTCCTCCAGTCAGTGGTGTGAGATG
>NW_011322233.1:0-373 GCF_000146605.3 Meleagris gallopavo | reverse complement strand
AGCAAGGTGTAACAGGGATGTCAGGACCCAGAAGAGAGGAGAGAGATCTGGAAAAACTGATTGAGGAACAGAGATAGCAAGGAAATTGGAAAGAACAATAGCAGCTGTTACTGTTGCACTAGAACGCACTAGAACAGGGCCGGAGAACCCAGAGATCCCCTTAAGGAAGAAGTAGGGGGGCCTGGTAGGGTCAGTGCAGTACACTGGCATACACATTCATTCTTTTTCAAGGTCTCATAGATATGTGCTCATGGCCCTTTCTGCAACTCCTAAAGAGGGAATTAAGCACCTGTCAAATGAATGAAAACTACTAGGTCTTTCGTGGATTAAGGACTTCTCTCTTGACTTTGGAGGGTACTTGGCCTGTATTACC
>NW_011322232.1:0-532 GCF_000146605.3 Meleagris gallopavo | reverse complement strand
CCATTGTGGAGCTGCTCTCTCTCTTCTTAGCAGGGAACCCTGAGCGTACTTAAGGGCTGGTAGGTATTTGGACCTGGAAGCTGCTTCCTTCACTTGAGAGTGTGGGGGACGTATTGGTCCTTGGAATGGGTAAGTGGTTTCTTTTTTCTTTCAGGGCTGTGATCTTGTCTTTTTGGGGGATGGCAAGTGCACTGAAGGGCTGCTAGGTGTAAGAGCAGCATGTGAATCTGGAGACTGCTTCCTTTGGGGTGTGGGGTGAGCCCTTAGAATGGGGTGAGTGATTCCTGCTTTCTTTCAGAGCTGTGAGCTCTGCTTTTCTGGAGGATCTCAAGCTGGATGGCTGTAATTCATGTGCTAATTGCATCCATGCGGTGTTTTTTAAGGGCATTGTGTGCATCCTTGTTGTGTTTTAAATTACGTTCTGCGTCTCTTCTGATTTCATTTTGCAGCCTGATGGAGTTGAAGGATTGCCTGGGCTCCTCCAGTCAGTGGTGTGAGATGTGTCCAGCAGGTAATGAACATCATGCACCCC
>NW_011322230.1:0-337 GCF_000146605.3 Meleagris gallopavo | reverse complement strand
CAAACGGGATCCTGGGCTCCATCAGCAGAGGGGTGGCCAGCAGGGACAGGGAGGTGATCGCCCCCCTCCGCTCTGCTTTGTGAGGCCCCATCCGCAGCACTGCGTCCAGGGCTGGAGCCCCCAGCACAAGAAAGACAGGGAGCTGTTGGAGAGGGTCCAGAGGAGCCACAAAGATGATCAGGGGGCTGCAGCACCTCTCCTACGAAGACAGGCTGAGGGAGCTGGGCTTGTTCAGCCTGGAGAAGAGAAGGCTGCGGGGTGAGCTCATTGCAGCCTTTCAGGACCTAAGGGGAGCCACAAACAGGAGGGGAGTCAACTCTTGGAAAGGGCAGATAAC
>NW_011322229.1:0-479 GCF_000146605.3 Meleagris gallopavo | reverse complement strand
CCTGCTGTGATTTCCAGTGACCCTGATGAGTAGAGATCATCTCCATGCAAGGTTGTGGCTGCAAACAGGTTGACATTAGCCTTTGGGATGATGCAAGTGAAAATGTGCTTTGTTTCAAATACATAACCTGCATGCTACAATATCATAAGGAAGGTTTAAGGGATAGATTTTAATCCATAGGATAGAAATAGTAAATATTATAGTATATATATATATAAAATATACTATATAATAGTATATAGTAAAGAAAAAAATACATAGAAAACATTCTATTTAACAAGTATGTTTTGTTTTTTGGATTTTTTATATATAACTTTGTTAAGCAGAAACTTTGAATGGTTAGAGAATCCTTATTAACATGAAGTACTTCTAATAATTTTGACTGGTTCAGTGACAGGAGGCCATTTCACAGAATCACAGAATCACAGAATCACAGAATTGTAGGGGTTGGAAGGGACCCTCTAGAGATCATCGAGACC
>NW_011322227.1:0-515 GCF_000146605.3 Meleagris gallopavo | reverse complement strand
AAGGATTGCCTGGGCTCCTCCAATCAGTGGTGTGAGATCTGTCCAGCAGGTAATGAACATCATGTACCCCATGTTGTGCGCTGCTTGTATGCAGGTAGGTTTGCGATGTGATCCGACTCCCCCACTGCTGACCATCCACAGCTAGATCAAGTTGCTCAGAGTCTGAGCCAGGCTCACCTTGAAAGGCAACCCTGTGCCACTGCATCAGCACCCTCACTGTACAAGACATTTTCCTTAGATTTCACCTCCATTTTCCCTTGTTCTTTCCTTTAGGTATTGAAAGGCTGTTACCAGGTTCCCTTGGAGCCTTCACTTCTCCAGGAGGCTGAACAGCCCAGCTCTCCTTGCTTACAGGAGAGGGGTTCCATCCTTCGGGTCGTGTTTGTGGCTGTACTCTGGATGCACTCGCACAGCTCCATGTCTCCCTGCACTGAGGACTCCACATCTGGACGCAGCACTGCAGGTGAGGCCTGACCAGCGCAGAGCAGAGGGATGGGGATCTCCTCCCTTGGCCC
>NW_011322226.1:0-389 GCF_000146605.3 Meleagris gallopavo | reverse complement strand
GCGCGCCGGGGGCCGCTACCGGCCTCACACCGTCCGCGGGGCTGGGCCTCGATCACAAGGACTTGGGCCCCCGAGAGCGGCGCCGGGGATGGGGGCTTCCGTACGCCACACCTCCCGCGCCCCACCGCGGGCGGGGATTCGGCGCTGGGCTCTTCCCTCTTCACTCGCCGTTACTGAGGGAATCCTCGTTAGTTTCTTTTCCTCCGCTGACTAATATGCTTAAATTCAGCGGGTCGCCACGTCTGACCTGAGGTCGCGATCGGAAGGACCCGACGGGGACACGGCCCCGTTCGGAGGCGAAGCGGTCGCCGCTCCCGACGCGGAGGACGCCCGGACGGAGCGGCGGCGGCAGGGACGGAGGGACGGAGGGAGGCACGGGCGGGCGGACG
>NW_011322225.1:0-511 GCF_000146605.3 Meleagris gallopavo | reverse complement strand
GGTTGTGAAGAGGCCCGGATGCAGGGCAGTGCCTTCATGACTGTATTGTGTCCAACAGGTGGCAGCAGAGCTGCGGTGCTCCCAAGTGCCGTAACAACTGCACGGAGGGATGTGTTGGTCTCGGTGGAAACAGCAAGGAACTGGAATCTGCATTTCCCGGCATGCCCCGGAACCTCACTTTGCTGACTGGTCATTGTCTGCCCAGCAGGTAAGGGCGATGCACACCCGCCAGCGTTTACCCATTTCCACAGCCCGGCACAATAGGGTTCCCCCAGAGCTCTGAATTGCGCTTCATGGTGCCCAGAAGGCAGCCTATCCTCTTGGTTCTGTGTCTTGCTTGTCTCTGGTCTTGCACTGTTTTCACTATTACATTCTCTTCGTCCTCCCGTATTTTGTGTTCCTTGCCCCATTCTCTTGGCCTAATGACCCCTTGGCTTTGTGTTGCCACATTCATGTCGGCATTCAGTTTGGCGTTCCCTGCCGTATTGTCTGGGCCGTCATCCTTGGCATT
>NW_011322223.1:0-490 GCF_000146605.3 Meleagris gallopavo | reverse complement strand
CCCACAGCTTGGTGTCCTTAGGGTGCACTCAACGCCACTGTTGATGTCCCTGATGAAGGGGAAACCCAGATGCTTGTACCAACTGGGCGTAGAAGCCCTTGGGAGCAGCCCTGCGGAGGACTCGGGGATCCTGGTGGACAAAGAGCTGGACATAAGCCAGTAGTGTGCACTTGCAGCCCAGAAGGCCAACTGTATCCTGGGCTGCATTCAAAGAGGAGCGACCAGCAGGGAGAGGGAGGTGATTGTCCCCCTCGACTCGGCTCTGGTGCGGCCCCATGTGCAGCACTGCGTCCAGGCCTGGGGCTCCAGCACAGGAATGATGTGGAGCTTTTGGAGCAGGTCCAGAGAAGGGCCACGAAGACGATCAGAGGGCTGGAGCACCTCTCTTAGAAAGAATGTTGACGGAACTGGGATTGTTGTGTGGGAGAAGAGAAAAGCTCTGGAGATAGCTCATGACAGCCTTCCAAGACTCGAAAGGGAGCGCATAAGC
>NW_011322222.1:0-350 GCF_000146605.3 Meleagris gallopavo | reverse complement strand
TTACAGCCATCCAGCTTGAGATCCTCCCAGAAAAAGCAGAGCTCACAGCTCTGAAATCAAGCAGGAATCACTCACGCCATTCTAAGGGCTCACCCCACACCCCAAAGGAAGCAGACTCCAGATTCAGATGCTGCTCTTACAGCTAGCAGCCCTTCAGCGCACTTGGGATCCCCCAAAAAGAGAAGATCACAGCCCTGAAAGAAAAAAAGAAACCACTTACCCCATTCCAAGGACCAATACTCCCCCACACTCTCAAGTGAAGGAAGCAGCTTCCAGGTCCAAATACCTACCAGCCCTTAAGTACGCTCAGGGTTCCCTGCTAAAAAAGAGAGAGACCAGCTCCACAATGG
>NW_011322221.1:0-526 GCF_000146605.3 Meleagris gallopavo | reverse complement strand
GGGGACTGCCATTGCTTCCTCAGTCCCACAGACCCTTCCCATCCCACACTGCCATGGGAGATCAGGTTCTGGACCACCTGAGGACCCAAACATCCAGGAGTCCTTGGGTCCTGACGAGATGAGTCCCAGAGTTCCGAGGGAATTCACCGCTGCAGTCACCGAGCCACTCTCCAATGGTATTTCACAAGTCGAGGCAGTCAGGTCAAGTCCCTGGTGAGGAGAAAAAAGGTGACAGCACACCTCTTAGGAAGGATAGAAAGTGTGACGCGGGGAACTACCAGCATGTCAGTCTCACCTCTGTGCTGGTCACGGATCATGGAGCAGATCATCCTGGAAGTGACTCTCAAGCACACATTCCAGTGCGTCACCACCCTGTGCGTGAAAAGCTGCCTCCTAATAACCAACCTAAACCTCCCCTGTCTCACTTGAAAACCATTTCCCCTTGTCCTATCGCTATCCACCCTCCTCAACAGTCGTTGCCCCCTCCTGCTTATGCGCTCCCTTCGAGTCTTGGAAGGCTGTCATG
>NW_011322220.1:0-420 GCF_000146605.3 Meleagris gallopavo | reverse complement strand
ATCGAAGGTGAGACTGAATTGGAAAGTGAACGTGTGACTAACTTTGGAAAATCAACCAACTCCTGGGGAGAAACTACAGCACAACCTCTGCAGGCTCCTTCTGCATCTGCCTGGGGCACTGGCAGCAGTGCTGAAGATGAGAGTCCAGAAGGCACTCAGGCAGAAGTTAAAATTCAAACTGTGAAAGTAAGAATGAAGGCTTTAACAGAAGCTGTTGTCACTAAATTCAGAGAATTATTCTCAAACCTCCAGGACATGACTGTTTGCACTTTGTGAGGAAGAAAACATGCAGCAGAAGAAACACTATCTGACTCCTTTCACTGTGCCTCGGGTCTTTTCTAACACTGGAAGAGAGGCACAGATCTTCTGTTTCTCAGGGAGAGAAAGGAGTTACAGCTGTATCCAAAAACCTAGAATCGG
>NW_011322219.1:0-371 GCF_000146605.3 Meleagris gallopavo | reverse complement strand
TTGTACCAACTGGGCGTAGAAGCCCTTGGGAGCCAGCCCTGCGGAGGACTCGGGGATCCTGGTGGACAAAGAGCTGGACATAAGCCAGTAGTGTGCACTTGCAGCCCAGAAGGCCAACTGTATCCTGGGCTGCATTCAAAGAGGAGCGACCAGCAGGGAGAGGGAGGTGATTGTCCCCCTCGACTCGGCTCTGGTGCGGCCCCATGTGCAGCACTGCGTCCAGGCCTGGGGCTCCAGCACAGGAATGATGTGGAGCTTTTGGAGCAGGTCCAGAGAAGGGCCACGAAGATGATCAGAGGGCTGGAGCACCTCTCTTAGAAAGAAATGTTGAGGGAACTGGGATTGTTTGTGTGGGAGAAGAGAAAGCTCTG
>NW_011322218.1:0-432 GCF_000146605.3 Meleagris gallopavo | reverse complement strand
TGACATTTTCTCCCAGAAATGCCTGCTTTCTCCCCCAGAATACGACATTTTCTCCCAGGACTACCTGCTTTCTCCAAAAAACGGGACATTTTCGCCCAGAAATACCACTTTCTCCAGAAAAATATGACAGTTGGGGCCAGAATTACCAGTTTCCTCACCCCAAAATATGACACTTCGAGCCTGAAATAACAGTTTACTCACCCAAAGTGTGACTTTTTCTCCCACAAATCCCAGGGTTGTCCAAAAAATTATCGAATTTTCTTGCAGGAATACCAGTTTACTCCCCCCAAATAGGACATTTCCTCTCCGATATGACAGTTTTCCTGACAGAAAAATTTGAAAATTTCCCCCAGAAACACTAGCTTTCTCCCAGAATTAGGACATTTCCTGCCAGAAATAACACTTTTCTAGCCCAAAGTAGGACATTTTTCT
>NW_011322217.1:0-447 GCF_000146605.3 Meleagris gallopavo | reverse complement strand
ACTCTGTGCACCAATGTTGCTTACCACCAGAGAAGGCTCAGGTACCCAACACCATTTTTGCTTCCATCTTGTCTGAGAACTGCTCATGATGCACAGCCCTCATCTTTGCTTTGGTGAGTGGGACTGCCATTGCTTCCTCAGTCCCACACACCCTTCCCATCCCACACTGCCATGGGAGATCAGGTTCTGGACCACCTGAGGACCCAAACATCCAGGAGTCCTTGGGTCCTGACGAGATGAGTCCCAGAGTTCCGAGGGAATTCACCGCTGCAGTCACCGAGCCACTCTCCATGGTATTTCACAAGTCGAGGCAGTCAGGTCAAGTCCCTGCTGAGGAGAAAAAAGGTGACAGCACACCTCTTAGGAAGGATAGAAAGTGTGACGCGGGGAACTACCAGCATGTCAGTCTCACCTCTGTGCTGGTCACGGATCATGGAGCAGATCATC
>NW_011322216.1:0-461 GCF_000146605.3 Meleagris gallopavo | reverse complement strand
AGGGGGAATTGGGAGGTATTCCTAAGAGAACTGTCATTTCTGGGTGAAAAGGTCTTATGTGGGGGGAAAAGGTGAGGAATGTGTGAGAAAGCTGGTGTTTCTGGGAGTAAATGCCATGTTTTGGGGGCTAGAAATGGTCTTTCTGGTGGGATGTGCCACATCTTTGTGAGGCAATCGGTGTTTGTGAGGGCCAATGGCATATATTCTGGATCAAAATGGTCTTTCCGCAGTAAAATGCCAAAAGTCTGGGAGTAAGTGTCATCATGAGGAATGTAATGGAGTGTAATTGGGAGGAACTGGGAGGAATTTCTCGGAGTCGTGGTCTTTGTGGGTGCATATGTCCCATTTAGGGAAGGAAAGGAATATTTCTTAGCCAAACTGCCATAGCATTTAGGGAAAATGTCCTATCCTTGGGAGAGAAGTGGTATTTGTGGGAGAAGATGTCCTATTCTTGGTTGCAA
>NW_011322215.1:0-451 GCF_000146605.3 Meleagris gallopavo | reverse complement strand
GCGTCGTCAGGTCCACTTTTGGAGCCTGCCGTTGTTTGCGCTGAGCTCAGGAGATCCCTGAGCGTGCCGCTGTGTGCTGCGTGGCCCAGCCCCAAAAAGGGGATTCCCGTGTGGCAGGAGGGAAAGGGGGAAAGAGGCCGAGGGCCCTTTTGTCGGCTTCGGCTCCTCTGTGGCCTCTTGCTGGCCGGAGAGAAGGGCTGCCCGCTGGGCACAGGGAGCGCCTTGTAGCTCCCGTCCCGTGCCCTGTTCTCCAGCCCCCTCCTCATCCTGTGCAGAACGCCCACTCCCAGCAGCAGCAGAACAGGTGCCGGTGTAGAACCTTCCCCATGTCACAGCTGTCTCCTTGGTCGCTGCCGCCCCACCTGGCGCACTCGTCTCTGAGCGTGCTGGGCAGGTGGCAGCCATGTCCAGCACTAAGAGAGCGAGAGTTGAGGAGAGCGTGATTTTAAGT
>NW_011322214.1:0-486 GCF_000146605.3 Meleagris gallopavo | reverse complement strand
GGACTCGGGGATCCTGGTGGACAAAGAGCTGGACATAAGCCAGTAGTGTGCACTTGCAGCCCAGAAGGCCAACTGTATCGTGGGCTGCATTCAAAGAGGAGCGACCAGCAGGGAGAGGGAGGTGATTGTCCCCCTCGACTCGGCTCTGGTGCGGCCCCATGTGCAGCACTGCGTCCAGGCCTGGGGCTCCAGCACAGGAATGATGTGGAGCTTTTGGAGCAGGTCCAGAGAAGGGCCACGAAGATGATCAGAGGGCTGGAGCACCTCTCTTAGAAAGAAATGTTGAGGGAACTGGGATTGTTTGTGTGGGAGAAGAGAAAGCTCTGGAGATAGCTCATGACAGCCTTCCAAGACTCGAAGGGAGCGCATAAGCAGGAGGGGGCAACGGCTGTTTAGGAGGGTGGATAGCGATAGGAGAAGGGGAAATGGTTTGAAGTGAGACAGGGGAGGTTTAGGTTGGTTATTAGGAGGAAGCTTTCACGCCCA
>NW_011322213.1:0-536 GCF_000146605.3 Meleagris gallopavo | reverse complement strand
ATGCACTCGCACAGCTCCATGTCTCCCCTGCACTGAGGACTCCACATCTGGACGCAGCACTGCAGCTGAGGCCTGACCAGCGCAGAGCAGAGGGATCGGGGGATCTCCTCCCTTGGCCCGCTGACTGCGCATCTTTGGATGCAGCCCCAGGGATACGGTTGGCTTTCTGGGCTGGAAGGGCCCATTGCTGGCTTGTGTCCAGCTCCCACCCACCAGTACTCCCAGGCCTTATGGAGCAGGACTACGCTCAGTCCTTTCATCCCCTAGCATGTTTTGGTGGTGGGTGTTCCCTCATCCCAGCTACTGACCCTGCACTTGGATTTGTGCCCACTGCTCAGCCTGTTGAGGTCTCTGTGGATGGCATCCCGTCCCTCTGCTGTGTCACTGCACCCCACAGCTTGGTGTCCTTAGGGTGCACTCAACCCCACTGTTGATGTCCCTGATGAAGGGGAAACCCAGATGCTTGTACCAACTGGGCGTAGAAGCCCTTGGGAGCAGCCCTGCGGAGGACTCGGGGATCCTGGTGGACAAAGAGC
>NW_011322212.1:0-581 GCF_000146605.3 Meleagris gallopavo | reverse complement strand
AGCAGCTTTCTCACAAATGGGTGGCATTTTCCAACCAACTATGCTACTCTCTCCCAGAAAGAGCACTTTTCTGACAAGTACCTTCCCTTTTCTCTCAAAAATACTGCTAGACACTCCTCAAGAGGACATTTCCTCCCATCTACACCCCGTTTTCTCCCCAAAGGACCCCTTTTTCACACCAAAAATGCCACACTTGCCCTCCAAGAGAAGTCAGTCTTTCCCACAATTGCCCACTTTTCTCCCACGTACTTGTCATTTTCTCCCAGAAATACCACATTTCACTTGGAAATTGGGCCTGTGCTTCCAAAAAGATGATATTTTCTCCCAGGCATACCTGTTTTCTTCAAACTACCGCACGTTTTCTCCCAAAAAGACTAGATGACAAGACCAAATAGGACACTTGCAACCAAGAATAGGACATCTTCTCCCACAAATACCACTTGTCTCCCAAGGATAGGACATTTTCCCTAAATGCTATGGCAGTTCTGCTAAGAAATACGCCTTTCCTTCCCTAAATGGGACATATGCACCCACAAAGACCACGACTCCGAGAAATTCCTCCCAGTTCCTCCCAATTACAC
>NW_011322211.1:0-460 GCF_000146605.3 Meleagris gallopavo | reverse complement strand
AGGGAAAATGGAGGTGAAATCTAAGGAAAATGTCTTGTACAGTGAGGGTGCTGAGGCAGTGGCACAGGTTGCCAGAGACATGGTGGATGTGCTGGCCCTTTCAAGGTGAGCCTGGCTCAGACTCTGAGCAACTTGATCTAGCTGTGGATGGTCAGCATGGGGGAGTCGGATCACATCGCAAACCTACCTGCATACAAGCAGCGCACCAACATGGGGTGCATGATGTTCATTACCTGCTGGACACATCTCACACCACTGACTGGAGGAGCCCAGGCAATCCTTCAACTCCATCAGGCTGCAAAATGAAATCAGAAGAGACGCAGAACATAATTGAAAAACACAACAAGGATGCACACAATGACCCTTAAAAAACACCCACCGCATGGATGCAATTAGCACATAGCCCTATTAATGACAGCCATCCAGCTTGAGATCCTCCAGAAAAGCAGAGCTCACAGCT
>NW_011322210.1:0-448 GCF_000146605.3 Meleagris gallopavo | reverse complement strand
GAAGGCACCTTACAAGCTCAACTAATCCCAACCACCTGCCGTGCCAGATTTGCCGCCGTAGAAGGTTGGAATAGGGCCCCATCCAGCCTGGCCTCAAACATCGCCAAGGATGGGGCATCCACAGCTTCTCTGGGCAGCCTGTGCCAGTGCCTCACCAATCTCGGAGAAAAGAATTTCCTCTGGGACTTAATCTGATCTCTTCTTCTAGAATAGAACTAGATTAAACCATGTCCTATCCTACCAGACCTTGTAAAAAGTCACTCAGCACACACACTAGACACCAAATATGCTGTTAACTTGCAACCTTTACTAGACTAGGCTCAGATCAGAAGTGCTAGCGTGGCACCAGGGCTGCAAGTGTGCCCAAGGGACAGCCGCACTCCAGCATCTGCCACGAGGAGCAGTGCCAGCAGGTTGAGGGAGGCCATCCTTCCTCTCTGCTGCACGG
>NW_011322209.1:0-464 GCF_000146605.3 Meleagris gallopavo | reverse complement strand
TTATGTATCCCCTGAGCTTCCTGCGGCCTCCCCAACCTGCCTCTGCACCCCAGGCTCCAGTAGAGGCTCCAGTAGAAGATAAGGGGGATAGAGTGCGATGATACAGAGGAGTCAGATTATCCTGACTCACCTGGACTCCGAAGGAGAACCAGGAGCCAGACCAAACTAGGAAGTTCCAGGGAGGAAAAGTTGTTCCCCCTTAGAGAAGTCCCAGTAACGGGACCTGGACAGCAGCTAGGAGTAGGGTACGTCTCTACTCCTTTGAATTCAGGAGATGTTAGAGAATTTAAAAGGGAAATGGGGAATTTACTAGAAGACCCATTGGGAGTTTCTGAAAGGCTGGACCAGTTTTTAGGACCAAGTCTTTACACCTGGGAAGAGTTACAATCTATATTAGGGATCTTATTTACTGCAGAAGAGAGAGAGATGATCCGGAGGGCAGGAATGAGAATCTGGGATTGTCA
>NW_011322208.1:0-461 GCF_000146605.3 Meleagris gallopavo | reverse complement strand
CTGTGAGCTCTGCTTTTCTGGAGGATCTCAAGCTGGATGGCTGTCATTAATAGGGCTATGTGCTAATTGCATCCATTGCGGTGTTTTTTAAGGGCATTGTGTGCATCCTTGTTGTGTTTTAAATTATGTTCTGCGTCTCTTCTGATTCCATTTTGCAGCCTGATGGAGTTGAAGGATTGCCTGGGCTCCTCCAGTCAGTGGTGTGAGATGTGTCCAGCAGGTAATGAACATCATGCACCCCATGTTGGTGCGCTGCTTGTATGCAGGTAGGTTTGCGATGTGATCCGACTCCCCCATGCTGACCATCCACAGCTAGATCAAGTTGCTCAGAGTCTGAGCCAGGCTCACCTTGAAAGGGCCAGCACATCCACCATGTCTCTGGCAACCTGTGCCACTGCCTCAGCACCCTCACTGTAGAAGACATTTTCCTTAGATTTCACCTCCATTTTCCCTTCTTCTTT
>NW_011322206.1:0-365 GCF_000146605.3 Meleagris gallopavo | reverse complement strand
GTATATTCCCTGTATGGTTACTGCAGTACTGAATCAATCAAAAGAAAAGTTAGTTGGTTATCTCTGAGCAGGATCATGAAGTGCCAAGTGTTCCTGGTAGAATGAGAGGAAATGAAATTAAAGATATGAAAACATTTGTCGATGGTAGCAGTTTTGTGTGATATGACTTAAGAAGGCCGGGTATGCTGTAGCAACTAGAGATGAAATAACAGGCTGGTTCTCTGGCACTACCACCTTAGCAGAGAAAGCAGAACTCGCAGCCTTGTTAAGAGCACTGGAGTTAGTGAAAGGGAATAAGTGCCAATATTTGGACAGACTTAAAATTTGCATTTGGGTTGTGCATATGCTATCTGAAAGAACAGAAG
>NW_011322204.1:0-506 GCF_000146605.3 Meleagris gallopavo | reverse complement strand
TGGAGAACAACACCAAAAAAGAATTGCCGCTCGGAAATGAAGGCAGACACGTCGTATTCACAGCTAGGCCTAGTGCATTCTGCATGTACCCGAGGCGAAGTGCAAACCGCTCCTCTCCGACGTGCGGACACGAGACCGCTCGCGCGTCGGAGAAAAGCAGCAGGCACAAGTCGCCCGTTCTCGGCAAGTGAGAAACACGAGAGCGCTGCTGACGGCTGAAAGCGGCACTCGGGGAGAAGCGCGATTTCTCGACCAGCGTCGGCAAACTCTCCGGAGCGGTTCAGCGCGAGTGCCGCTTTCTACGCATGAGAGCGAAGCAGTGCAATTCCGATGCCGAGAACGTGCGAATTCAGCCTCCTGCACTACCTCCGTAGGGAGCTTTTTTCTCCGCAGGCCAGAAAGGATCGCTCCCCACTTTCTGTCACGCTCTCTCTCCCTGGGAGCGAAACAAATGTCGCTCCCCGAACTTCCAACAGCCTTATTAGAGAGGGTTTTGCTCTCCACTC
>NW_011322203.1:0-476 GCF_000146605.3 Meleagris gallopavo | reverse complement strand
ACTCCACAGCCAAACTGCCCCCAGCTGTGCTCGCAGGGCTGCACCCGCCCCAGGTGTTGCCACAAAAACAGGAGGGCAAGGGAATGCCCAAAGGCAAGGGCCAAGAGAACATGGAAGGAAATGCCAAGGATGACGGCCCAGACAATACGGCAGGGAACGCCAAAACTGAATGCCGACATGAATGTGGCAACACAAAGCCAAGGGGTCATTAGGCCAAGAGAATGGGGCAAGGAACACAAAAATAGGAGGACAAGAGAATGTAATAGTGAAAACAGTGCAAGACCAGAGACAAGCAAGACACAGAACAAAGAGGATAGGCAGCCTTCTGGGCACCATGAAGCGCAATTCAGAGCTCTGGGGGAACCCTATTGTGCCGGGCTCTGGAATGGGTAAACGATGGCGGGTGCGCATCGCCCTTACCTGCTGGGCAGACAATGACCAGTCAGCAAAGTGAGGTTCCGGGGCATGCCGGGAAA
>NW_011322202.1:0-498 GCF_000146605.3 Meleagris gallopavo | reverse complement strand
GGAGCCTGGCTCTGCCCCACTCCACAGCCAAACTGCCCCCAGCTGTGCTCGCAGGGCTGCACCCGCCCAGGTGCAGGTTCCACAAAAACAGGAGGGCAAGGGAATGCCCAGGCAAAGGCAAGGGCCAAGAGAACACGGAAGGAAATGCCAAGGATGACGGCCCAGACAATACGGCAGGGAACGCCAAAACTGAATGCCGACATGAATGTGGCAACACAAAGCCAAGGGGTCATTAGGCCAAGAGAATGGGGCAAGGAACACACAAATAGGAGGACAAGAGAATGTAATAGTGAAAACAGTGCAAGACCAGAGACAAGCAAGACACAGAACCAAGAGGATAGGCAGCCTTCTGGGCACCATGAAGCGCAATTCAGAGCTCTGGGGGAACCCTATTGTGCCGGGCTCTGGAATGGGTAAACGCTGGCGGGTGTGCATCGCCCTTACCTGCTGGGCAGACAATGACCAGTCAGCAAAGTGAGGTTCCGGGGCATGCCGGGA
>NW_011322200.1:0-458 GCF_000146605.3 Meleagris gallopavo | reverse complement strand
TTCAGAGACAGGTGAGCACTTTGCCTTTTTTCTTTGTTAAGACCTTTCTGTTGTGCCAGTCCCCTTGTGGTTACACCTCCTTCCACTGCACTGATCATTCTGATTGTTACAGATGTCCTCTGTCCTTCCCACCTGTAAAGCAAAGGAAGGTGATGACAGAGCCTGCATTTGAGATACAGGTGCTGAGATGGAGAGAGAGGAAGGCTCCCCCCGCTCCAGCACTCCTGTGCTCACGTACTGGTTCAGGCTGTGACCTGGCAATTCCACTGCACCACCCTTCCTGGACTGTCCGTGTGCCACCTCCAGATGTTGCCCAGCTTTTGGGGGACTCGCTGTGACCTCCCTGTCTCACCACTGCCTGGTGCACTGGGCTTCACAGCATCTTGATGGCGAGTAGTGGTCCTCTGAGGATGCTGAGCAACAGTTGTGAGCTGTGCACTTTTCCTGGACCAGTATCC
>NW_011322199.1:0-380 GCF_000146605.3 Meleagris gallopavo | reverse complement strand
TGTGGGGGTTATGGGGCGGGGAGTGTGGGGGGTTATGGGGTGGGATGTGAGGTTACGGGGGCAGGTTATGGGGGCTGACTCCAATGACGTCACGACAAGGAGGCGGAGCCAAAGGATTTATTGGACACCGATGGGGGGACAGAGGAAGGGGCGTGGCTTGGATCCGAGGGGGCGTGGCTTCAGGCAAGAGGCGTGTCCCAGCGCAGGATGTAGACCCGCCCCCCTTCGTCACCCACAGCCAATCCAGGTGCGGCGTTGGGTGAGGGGTGTGGCCTCGGCGCCGTGGCGGTGATGGGGGTGGAGCAACGGTAATGGGAGAGCTGCCGGAAGTGGAGGGCGGGCTTTGCGGGGAAACGCCCACTTCCGGTCGTATGGCACGC
>NW_011322193.1:0-511 GCF_000146605.3 Meleagris gallopavo | reverse complement strand
ACATTACAGAGATCATTCCCTACTGATCAGACAGTACCAGAGGACTTGGAAAATGCCGTAATACGAATCAAAGCATCAGAGATACCTAGACGACTGAGATGAGCCAAACCAGCAACAATAACTATCTAGCTGATGCCAGAAGCAGCACCGGTAAGATGAAATGTTCTTCCGAACTATAGACCCTAGAGCCTTTGATAGAGTATTTTAACTTGATAAATAGCCGCATGAAGTCTTAAAAGGAGAAATGGAAAACCTGGTGTGGACACTGGAATGTGGAAGTCCTTCAGAGTCCTCAAGTTAAAAAACACTTGTTTATAAACTGTAGCAGCTGCAATCTTGCTTATACAGGAGGCCAGAAAATTGACTTTGGGAAACAGAATAACTTTGTATATTCCCTGTATGGTTACTGCAGTACTGAATCAATCAAAAGAAAAGTTAGTTGGTTATCTCTGAGCAGGATCATGAAGTGCCAAGTGTTCCTGGTAGAATGAGAGGAAATGAAATTAAAGAT
>NW_011322192.1:0-442 GCF_000146605.3 Meleagris gallopavo | reverse complement strand
GATGTCTCTGCCAAGGGAGATGTACACCACACTTGCACTGCCTGGATGATTTGGAACGGAAATCCTGGGGTGTGCTGCAGCATGCCCTCTCAGGTCAGTCTAAGAACAGAGAAAGTAGACCTGTCTAACAAAACAGGTAATAGACAGTTACAACCCATAGCGTTGGGAAATACTCTCTCCTTCTAAGTCCCTTTAGAATACACGTTTCTACAATTAATTACTCAAATCATTTGCTTTTCCTGAATTGATCCTAAGTACTTTTCTCAGGCTGCGTCTGTACTCTGCTCAGTCCAAGGAGAAATCCCTGCCCACAGATGCAATGACACAGCGTGGCTCACACCCTCATTTTTCATGGCTCACTGTTATGGTAGCTGCCATCCATGTCCACTCTGCATATTCTTACAGCTCTTCTGGAGACCATGAGACAGATTTATGGTTGAAC
>NW_011322191.1:0-491 GCF_000146605.3 Meleagris gallopavo | reverse complement strand
TGTACCCACATTGTTTAGAACATCTAAAATCTATTGCAGCTTTGTGAGAAAGAATTTGTTAGGTAATTTGGTAACTATGTTTCTAAAATATGTTACTAATAGGTATATGGTATTCTTACGTTCCACATCAGCTGTTTCTAAGGATATGTTACAGCTTAATTCTCTAGATCGATTGCCCTTTTCAGTGTTCAGTGCAGAAACAACACTTTCACTTTTCACATCCGGGTGGCTGAAATCCCCCTTCAGGACAAGAGCCCACGAGCGCGACACCCCATCCAGCTGACGCAAGAAGGCCTCGTCAACAGGCTCCCCCTGATCAGGCGGCTTGTAGCAGACCCCAACCACTCGATGCCCTTTGCTGGACCGATCCCTGATTTTCACCCCCAAGCTCCTGTGGTGGTTTTGTGATTTTCTTGTCGGTATCCCACACCATAACATCGTGGAAAGCAGTGGGCGTTAAAGAGTTCACGTTCTGGTTCTGTGGACTGCCT
>NW_011322190.1:0-429 GCF_000146605.3 Meleagris gallopavo | reverse complement strand
GTCCAACAGCTCTGCTGAGAGGAGAACCAACATTTGTTTCAGGCACGTGTCCTGAGATCTGGAAAGCCCCGATGTGTCCAGGTGCAGGCAGACAGGCAAGGACAGCCGTCAGATGGCTTTGAACACCTCGTGTCTGCCTGCCTGACCAGGAAGGAACGGCACCGTTGTGTGGCTCAACTGAGCCCCTCGGGCAGATGTGTGTGAGCTGAGTCCTCAGAGTCCAAAGCGAGTGGGAATTCGCTGCAACACCTCAGGCACAATTAGGGTAACTTAGTTTCAGCAAGTTCTGTGTGTCTAATAATGGAAAAAACCCACACCCAAGCAATTATGATAGGTGCTGCAAAAGAAACTCCTCTTCACCTTTTGGATGGAAAGTCACTGACTGTAAATTTCCCCTGTAAAGCTGCGGGGCCTTCTTCCACTCCAACG
>NW_011322189.1:0-459 GCF_000146605.3 Meleagris gallopavo | reverse complement strand
CCAGGATCCCGTTTGCTTTCCCAGCTACAGGAGCGCACTGCTGGCTCACGTTCAGCTTTTCATCCATCGAGAGCCCCAGGTCCTTCTCTGCAGGGCTGCTCTCAAGGACTGCTCCTACCAGTCTGTACGGATGCCTGGGATTCCTCCGGCCCAAGTGGAAAGCCTTGAACTCTGCCGTGTTGGCAGGTCTGAGCTTGGAGCAAAGCAGCAGGCACTTTACAGTCTCTTTTGTGTGCCTGGAGCTCCACGGTCTCAGCTCTACCGTGAACTGTCTGCACGGCATGCAGGACCTGCCTCACTCCCCACACATCGATTGGAGCAGTGTGAGCTGGTGGCTGGGCAGCTCGCATCGCTTTATGTTGTGCAGTATTTCAGTTTGGTGCCGTATCTTCTCTACATCTGCCTCAGTTCTACCACTCTGATGTGCATGAACACAGCAATATCATCTACTGCTGCACG
>NW_011322188.1:0-501 GCF_000146605.3 Meleagris gallopavo | reverse complement strand
ACATAAGCCAGTAGTGTGCACTTGCAGCCCAGAAGGCCAACTGTATCCTGGGCTGCATTCAAAGAGGAGCGACCAGCAGGGAGAGGGAGGTGATTGTCCCCCTCGTCTCGGCTCTGGTGCGGCCCCATGTGCAGCACTGCGTCCAGGCCTGGGGCTCCAGCACGGGAATGATGTGGAGCTTTTGGAGCAGGTCCAGAGAAGGGCCACGAAGATGATCAGAGGGCTGGAGCACCTCTCTTAGAAAGAAATGTTGAGGGAACTGGGATTGTTTCTGTGGGAGAAGAGAAAGCTCTGGAGATAGCTCATGACAGCCTTCCAAGACTCGAAGGGAGCGCATAAGCAGGAGGGGGCAACGGCTGTTTAGGAGGGTGGATAGCGATAGGACAAGGGGAAATGGTTTTCAAGTGAGACAGGGGAGGTTTAGGTTGGTTATTAGGAGGCAGCTTTTCACGTCACAGGGTGGTGACGCACTGGAATGTGTGCTTGAGAGTCACTTCCAGG
>NW_011322184.1:0-538 GCF_000146605.3 Meleagris gallopavo | reverse complement strand
GAACTAATGCACACTCTAGAGATTAAGTGGGAGTTTCATACCCCCTGGCATCCTCCATCATCAGGGAAGGTGGAACGGATGAATCAGACCATAAAAGACACCTAACTAAGTTAGTCTTGGAGACTCGATTGCCTTGGACCAAATGTTTGCCCTTGGCACTTCTCCGAATAAGGACAGCGCCAAGAAAAGATGTGGGGGTTTCTCCATATGAAATGTTGTTCGGATTGCCATATCTGGGAAAGAAAAATGAGATACCACAATTTGAAACTAAAGATGCATTTCTTAAAAACTATATACTTGGGTTATCCTCCTCCTTATCAGCTCTCAGAATCCAAGGACTATTAGCACAAACCCCGCCTCTGGAATTTCCAGTTCATCCATTTCAAGGAGGGGACTGGGTCCTGATCCAGACGTGGAAGGAGTCAAAACTACAGCCTGACTGGGAAGGACCATTCCAAGTACTTCTAACGACTGAAACAGCTGTGAGGACGGCTGAGAAGGGATGGACTCACTACACTCGGGTAAAAGCATCTACTAG
>NW_011322182.1:0-387 GCF_000146605.3 Meleagris gallopavo | reverse complement strand
GCACAAACCTGTGCTCCTTGCTCGGAGCACATGGCTGCACTCTGTGCACGATGTTGCTTACCACCAGAGAAGGCTCAGCTACCCAACACCATTTTTGCTTCCATCTTGTCTGAGAACTGCTCATTATGCACAGCCCTCATCTTTGCTTTGGTGAGGTGAGTGGGGACTGCCATTGCTTCCTCAGTCCCACACACCCCTTCCCATCCCACACTGCCATGGCAGATCAGGTTCTGGACCACCTGAGGACCCAAACAGCCAGGAGTCTTTGGGTCCTGACGAGATGAGTCCCAGAGTTCCGAGGGAATTCACCGCTGCAGTCACCGAGCCACTCTCCATGGTATTTCACAAGTCGAGGCAGTCAGGTCAAGTCCCTGGTGAGGAGAAAAA
>NW_011322181.1:0-459 GCF_000146605.3 Meleagris gallopavo | reverse complement strand
TGCTGGCTTGTGTCCAGCTCCCACCCACCAGTACTCCCAGGCCTTATGGAGCAGGACTACGCTCAGTCCTTTCATCCCCTAGCATGTTTTGGTGGTGGGTGTTCCCTCATCCCAGCTACCTACCCTGCACTTGGATTTGTGCCCACTGCTCAGCCTGTTGAGGTCTCTGTGGATGGCATCCCGTCCCTCTGCTGTGTCACTGCAGCCCACAGCTTGGTGTCCTTAGGGTGCACTCAACGCCACTGTTGATGTCCCTGATGAAGGGAAACCCAGATGCTTGTACCAACTGGGCGTAGAAGCCCTTGGGAGCAGCCCTGCGGAGGACTCGGGGGATCCTGGTGGACAAAGAGCTGGACATAAGCCAGTAGTGTGCACTTGCAGCCCAGAAGGCCAACTGTATCCTGGGCTGCATTCAAAGAGGAGCAACCAGCAGGGGAGAGGGGAGGTGATTGTCCCCCT
>NW_011322180.1:0-442 GCF_000146605.3 Meleagris gallopavo | reverse complement strand
AAGGAAGCACTCCCCAGGTTCACATGCTGCCCCTACTCTTCCCAGCCCTTAAAATGGGATCAGGGAGGGCTGGAGCCTGGCTCTGCCCCACTCCACAGCCAAACTGCCCCCAGCTGTGCTCGCAGGGCTGCACCCCGCCCCAGGTGCGGGTTCCACAAAAACAGGAGGGCAAGGGAATGCCCAGGCAAAGGCAAGGGCCAAGAGAACATGGAAGGAAATGCCAAGGATGACGGCCCAGACAATACGGCAGGGAACGCCAAAACTGAATGCCGACATGAACGTGGCAACACAAAGCCATGGGGACATTAGGCCAAGAGAATGGGGCAAGGAACACAAACATAGGAGGACAAGAGAACGTAATAGTGAAAACAGTGCAAGACCAGAGACAAGCAAGACGCAGAACAAAGAGGATAGGCAGCCTTCTGGGCACCATGAAGCGCAA
>NW_011322179.1:0-468 GCF_000146605.3 Meleagris gallopavo | reverse complement strand
CCTTCTTCTTCTTCTGGAAGAGCCACGGACATCTGATGCAGGCACCTTGCCTTTTTTTTTTTAATTCAGGACACATTATAGCTGTTGTGGAGCACTGTGGCTCCACAGCTGTACAGCACAGCATCTAAGGGACGGCTTTGATGAAGCTGGCAGGTGTCACTGCTTCTGAGGAACTGCGCAGCCATAGAAGGCATTCCAAAGCATCTCTTACTCTTACATCATTGGCCTCATCTCACTGCCACGTTTACTATCTAGAGCCAACAGGTCTGTCCAACAGCTCTGCTGAGAGGAGAACCAGAATTTGTTTCAGACGCGTGTCCTGAACTCTGGAAAACCCCCATGTTTCCAGGTGCAGGCAGTGCAGGCAAGGACAGCCGTCAGATGGCTTTGAACACCTCGTGTCTGCCTGCCTGACCAGGAAGGAACGGCACCGTTGTGTGGCTCAGCTGAGCCCATCGGGCAGATGTG
>NW_011322178.1:0-501 GCF_000146605.3 Meleagris gallopavo | reverse complement strand
CCCACTGTTGATGTCCCTGATGAAGGGGAAACCCAGATGCTTGTACCAACTGGGCGTAGAAGCCCTTGGGAGCAGCCCTGCGGAGGACTCGGGGATCCTGGTGGACAAAGAGCTGGACATAAGCCAGTAGTGTGCACTTGCAGCCCAGAAGGCCAACTAGATCCTGGGCTGCATTCAAAGAGGAGCGACCAGCAGGGAGAGGGAGGTGATTGTCCCCCTCGACTCGGCTCTGGTGCGGCCCCATGTGCAGCACTGCGTCCAGGCCTGGGGCTCCAGCACAGGAATGATGTGGAGCTTTTGGAGCAGGTCCAGAGAAGGGCCACGAAGATGATCAGAGGGCTGGAGCACCTCTCTTAGAAAGAAATGTTGAGGGAACTGGGATTGTTTCTGTGGGAGAAGAGAAAGCTCTGGAGATAGCTCATGACAGCCTTCCAAGACTCGAAGGGAGCGCATAAGCAGGAGGGGGCGAACGGCGTGTTTAGGAGGGTGGATAGCGATAGG
>NW_011322177.1:0-320 GCF_000146605.3 Meleagris gallopavo | reverse complement strand
CAGGAGGCATCGGAATCGCACTCCTTCGCTCTCACGCGTAGAAAGCGGCATTCGCGCTGAACCGCTCCGGAGACTTTGCCGTAGCTGGCCGAGAAATCGCGTTTCTCCCCGAACTCCGCTTTCAGCCGTCAGCAGCGGTCTCGTGTTTCTCGCTTGCCGAGAACGGGCCACTTCAGCCGGCTGCTTTTCTCCGACGAGTGAGCGGGCTCCTGTGCGCACATCGGAAAAGGAGCGGTTTGCACTTCGCCTTGGCTACATGCAGAATGCACTACGCCTACCTCTGAATACTATGTCTCTGCCTTTATTTCGAGCCACAATTC
>NW_011322176.1:0-500 GCF_000146605.3 Meleagris gallopavo | reverse complement strand
CTAATAATAAGTGAAATGGTGAGCAGTACATTCACAGAGATTAATAACGTGATCAGGTGAGCATTGAAAATCTGCATAAAGAATTCAAAGGAGAGGCTGGAAACCTGCTTAAGAATCCCCAACCCTGTAAAATTAGCAGCTCCCTCTGGAATGGTATGCCACACAATATGCAGATGCCACATAGTTATTTCCATCCATGTTATCAATTGACTATATATACCTATTGCTCCATAGAGCAAAGTGGTGAACTTAATTAAGGCCCAGTATGTTTTTAGCATTAAGAAAGAAGAGACAGTGGCATGTAGCCCCTTAAAAGGCAGTTTCAGTAGAGAAAGTCTTTTTTTTTCTTTTACAGAAACAAGATAGCAAGGCTCCAAGTTTACAAATATCCTAGAGTATTGGCAGTCCGCCTGGACTTTTCAAGGTCACGCTTTCAGACAGTACTGGTGAAACAGATAAACTTTCCCAATGAAGCTGTCTGAGAGCGGAGAGAGAGATTT
>NW_011322175.1:0-508 GCF_000146605.3 Meleagris gallopavo | reverse complement strand
CAATAAAAAAGCCAAACAAAATCTAAGGAGAGTAACGTGGGAAAAAAAGAAAGAAAGAAAACGAATGGGAATAAAAGAGAAGCAGCAAAATTGAAAAGTAGGAAAAAGCAAAGCAAAGCAAGAAACCAAAAAGCCAAGGAACAGAAAGAAACAACAGGAAAACAAAACAAAAGCAGCCCAAAGAAAAACAAACAAACAAACAAACAATGAAATAAGCATTGGAGAGCAAAGCAAAAGGAGCAGTAAAGAAATCAAAGGAGGCCGGCATGGGGACAAGGAAGGGGACACAGAAGGAAAGGAAGAGAAAGATGTAAAGGATTAATGCAGCAGAACACAAAGCTATGCAAGGAAAACTAATTTGAAAAAAGGAGGGATGAAAAAGAAACAGAACCAACAAAAAGGAAAAAAAACCAACAATAAAACAAAGGAGCAGGAAAGGAAAATGTAGAGGGGGTAAAAAAGTACAAAAACTGGAAGGCAAAGCAAAGAAATACCAAGAAAGAGCAAA
>NW_011322171.1:0-476 GCF_000146605.3 Meleagris gallopavo | reverse complement strand
ACCACTGACTGGAGGAGCCCAGGCAATCCTTCAACTCCATCAGGCTGCAAAATAGAAATCAGAAGAGACGCAGAACATAATTAAAACACAACAAGGATGCACACAATGCCCTTAAAAAACACCCACCGAATGGATGCAATTAGCACATGAATTACAGCCATCCCGCTTGAGATCCTCCAGAAAAGCAGAGCTCACAGCTCTGAAATCAAGCAGGAATCACTCACCCCATTCTAAGGGCTCACCCCACACCCCAAAGGAAGCAGTCTCCAGATTCAGATGCTGCTCTTACACCTAGCAGCCCTTCAGCGCACTTGCCATCCCCCAAAAAGAGAAGATCACAGCCCTGAAAGAAAAAAAGAAACCACTAACCCCATTCCAAGGACCAATACTCCCCCACACTCTCAAGTGAAGGAAGCAGCTTCCAGGTCCAAATACCTACCAGCCCTTAAGTACGCTCAGGGTTCCCTGCTAAAAAA
>NW_011322167.1:0-429 GCF_000146605.3 Meleagris gallopavo | reverse complement strand
CTTCCTTCCCAAGGGTCTGCCCGTCCCAGGGGGGATTTGCCATCGCTGCAGTGCGTTCTCACCCCAGGGATGGTTTCCCCTCCATGTCCAGTAAGGATATCCCGTCCAAGTGATTGCCAGTCGTCACCGCCCAAAATCGTGTTTAAGCAGCCCATGGCTAAGAACTGAAACTGCCAGCATCAATTACCAGTTCTTGAAAGTGGGAGCAGCCGTGGTCGGCCAGTTAGACCTATGGCAGCAATGAAAAGGAGTGATTTCTGTGGGACAGCCCTGATGCAGCTGAGAGCAGTGCAGGAATGAGTCAGTGCCCGTGCAGCGTATGCCGACTCGTTGCTGTGAGCTGGTCCTGTGTGCCTGAAGCACGTCACTGACTTTGTATCGTGGTACTTTTTCTCCTGGCTTGGCTGTATCTCGGGGCATTGCTAGCGA
>NW_011322163.1:0-491 GCF_000146605.3 Meleagris gallopavo | reverse complement strand
TCCTGGAAGTGACTCTCAAGCACACATTCCAGTGCGTCACCACCCTGTGCGTGAAAAGCTGCCTCCTAAGAACCAACCTAAACCTCCCCTGTCTCACTTGAAAACCACTTCCCCTTGTCCTATCGCTATCCACCCTCCTAAACAGCCGTTGCTCCCTCCTGCTTATGCGCTCCCTTCGAGTCTTGGAAGGCTGTCATGAGCTATCTCCAGAGCTTTCTCTTCTCCCACACAAACAATCCCAGTTCCCTCAACATTTCTTTCTAAGAGAGGTGCTCCAGCCCTCTGATCATCTTCGTGGCCCTTCTCTGGACCTGCTCCAAAAGCTCCACATCATTCCCGTGCTGGAGCCCCAGGCCTGGACGCAGTGCTGCACATGGGGCCGCACCAGAGCCGAGTCGAGGGGGACAATCACCTCCCTCTCCCTGCTGGTCGCTCCTCTTTGAATGCAGCCCAGGATACAGTTGGCCTTCTGGGCTGCAAGTGCACACTAC
>NW_011322161.1:0-495 GCF_000146605.3 Meleagris gallopavo | reverse complement strand
GCTGCGGGATTGGCACCTGCTCTTTCCACTGAAAAGGATCCTGCCTTTGGCTATCACCTGGAGAGCAAAGAGAAGAGCCATTGAAGGGCCTGAATTCTGCAAGTATGAGAATGTAAACAGAATGAAAGGAGAGAGAAGGAAATGTCTGACAGATACTGTTACAGAAGTTCTTCTGGTAGGACGTGCCCTAAAAAGCTCTTCTGCAGAGTTGATAGCATCTCTGGGAAGGAATTTAGAGGTGTTTTTTAGGCCATGAGAAGTGGCTATTTAGGTAGCCAGAAATACATCTCAGTCTAGCATGAGCAGCTGTTACTAAGCACCAGTGAAGTCTGATCTTCATGTTACTAAGATACAAATTTTTTTTACCTTAAAAATGAGCCCAGTTCAGTAACTGATAGTCATCAGTTCAGAAACAGATAATCAAAACATCACAGCTAAGTTGTAGCCAGACTCTTGCTTTGGATTCACTTTTCTGTAAGCGGACTTCATCGGCAC
>NW_011322160.1:0-491 GCF_000146605.3 Meleagris gallopavo | reverse complement strand
AATATGGTTATAAAGGTGCGTCACGTAGATGCCCATGTGCCCAAGAATAGGGCTACTGAAGAGCAGCAAAATAACCATCAGGTAGACAGAGCTGCCAGAATTGAGGTGGCCCAAATAGATCTGGACTGGCAGAACAAGGGTGAATTATTTCTAGCCCGATGGGCCCATGAGACCTCAGGCCATCAAGGGAGAGATGCGACATATAAGTGGGCTAGAGACCGAGGGGTGGATTTAACTATGGATGCTATTGCGCAAATCATTCACGACTGTGACACGTGTGCCACAATTAAACAAGCCAAGAGAATGAAACCTCTCTGGGAGGAAGGGCGATGGCAAAAGTACAATATGGGGAGGCATGGCAGGTTGATTATATCACCTTGCCACGATCTCGTAATGGTAAGCGTTATGTGCTCACCATGGTGGAGGCAACAACTGGGTGGCTTGAAACCTATGCAGTACCCCACGCTACCGCCCGAAATACCATACTAGGT
>NW_011322159.1:0-505 GCF_000146605.3 Meleagris gallopavo | reverse complement strand
ACATGGGATCAGGGAGGGGTGGAGCCTGGCTCTGCCCCACTCCACAGCCAAACTGCCCCCAGCTGTGCTCGCAGGGCTGCACCCCGCCCCAGGTGTTGCCACAAAAACAGGAGGGCAAGGGAATGCCCAGGCAAAGGCAAGGGCCAAGAGAACATGGAAGGAAATGCCAAGGATGACGGCCCAGACAATACGGCAGGGAACGCCAAAACTGAATGCCGACATGAATGTGGCAACACAAAGCCAAGGGGTCATTAGGCCAAGAGAATGGGGCAAGGAACACAAAAATCGGAGGACAAGAGAATGTAATAGTGAAAACAGTGCAAGACCAGAGACAAGCAAGACACAGAACAAAGAGGATAGGCAGCCTTCTGGGCACCATGAAGCGCAATTCAGAGCTCTGGGGGAACCCTATTGTGCCGGGCTCTGGAATGGGTAAAACGCTGGCGGCTGTGCATCGCCTTACCTGCTGGCAGACAATGACCAGTCAGCAAAGTGAGGTTCCGGG
>NW_011322157.1:0-529 GCF_000146605.3 Meleagris gallopavo | reverse complement strand
GCTTAACACCTTCTGTGTCTACAGCAGCTATTCCAAAGGCCATCGATACCCTTTGGGATCCTTAAAATATCCCCTTCTGAGGTAATCAATACCAAGTATGCATGGAGCCCCTGGGCCAGTCACAATAGGGTGTTTTTGCCAGTCTTTACCAGTGAGGCTGATTTCGGCCTCCAACATAGTCAGCTCTTGGGAACCTCCAGTCACCCCATGAATATAAATTGATTTTGTCCCTTGGTGACTCGAGGGCATTAGAGTGCACTGTGCACCAGTATCCACCAGGGCCTTATATTTTCGTGATTCTGATGTGCCAGGCCATCTAATCCACACAGTCCAATAAACTCTATTATCCCTTTCCCCCCCCTGGCTGGGGGCAGGGCCCCTCTATTTGTTACCTTCACTGTCTGCAGCAACTGGAGCAATCACCTTTTTAGAGAAGTTCACCTTGGTGGTTGATTTGTCTTGTAACTCTCTTACCCGTGCTTGAAGTACAGGAGTAGGTTGTTTATGCCACTCCTTCATATCTTCTCCA
>NW_011322154.1:0-737 GCF_000146605.3 Meleagris gallopavo | reverse complement strand
AAGGAGGCAATACATTTAATTTGCTGCTGTTCATTCTGTACACAGACAATAGCAAAGCCAGCAACTTGTTGAAGCACTTCAATCTTCCAAAACTGATTTTCCGACTCTCCTGCTTTCTACTGGCTGTATAGGGAATGGTGGTGCTTAACTTGGATGCCCAAACTCTGTTGACACCTCTGGAGTGAAGTCACTAACCGTGACTTCAGTGACTAAAGCAGGTGGTCAGAATCTAGACTTTGATGTGAGGCCTGTCATAGTATAACCTTCAGCTTCTATGTTCTGATTCACTCATTTATTATTTCCTTGCCATGTGTGATAGATAGGGAGAGGACATTTTTGTGTGCTGCATCAGGAATTTGCTTCTCTCTTGAAAAACTGACTACATTCACAATTATAGAATAATATAAAAAAGCAAAAGTTATAGGTATGATCAAATTATGACAAAGTGATTAATAAATGATGATAAATAAAATGGTAAAATAATGACTAAAAGCTTTGAGAAATACATGCCATAAGATGCACGGGAACAATAAACTCCTAAACAACAATAACAACCAAAAACCCATTATCTCCTCAAACACTAAGATTATTCTAAACAACTTAAAAGCAGTAGTAGCAAGATACTCAAGGAAGCCAAAATCGCATGTAGGTGAATTAGGCACTAATGCCACCTTCTTGCACAGGATGCAAGCATATAGCAGTCCCCTGAAAATCTCAGTCTCTGAAACAGTTTTCTT
>NW_011322152.1:0-411 GCF_000146605.3 Meleagris gallopavo | reverse complement strand
ACTCGCGCTGAACCGCTCCGGAGAGTTTGCCGACGCTGGTCGTGAAATCGCGCTTCTCCCCGACGTGCCGCTTTCAGCCGTCAGCAGCGCTCTCGTGTTTCTCACTTGCCGAGAACGGGCGACTTGTGCCTGCTGCTTTTCTCCGACGCGCGAGCGGTCTCGTGTCCGCACGTCGGAGAGGAGCGGTTTGCACTTCGCCTCGGGTACATGCAGAATGCACTAGGCCTAGCTGTGAATACGACGTCTCTGCCTTCATTTCGAGCGGCAATTCTTTTTTGGTGTTGTTCTCCATGGCTACGCTTGTGCATGCTCGGAGGAAAAGAGTGGAAAGCAAAACCCTCTCTAATAAGGCTGTTGGAAGTTCGGGGAGCGACATTTGTTTCGCTCCCAGGGAGAGAGAGCGTGACAGAA
>NW_011322151.1:0-405 GCF_000146605.3 Meleagris gallopavo | reverse complement strand
TTCAGAGAATTATTCTCAAACCTCCAAGACGTGACTGTTTGCACTTTGTGAGGAGAAAACATGCAGCAGAAGAAACACTATCTGACTCCTTTCACTGTGCCTCGGGTCTTTTCTAACACTGGAAGAGAGGCACAGATCTTCTGTTTCTCAGGGAGAGAAAGGAGTTACAGCTGTATCCAAAAAACCTAGAATCGGCTTTGGCTAGTACAATTCCTCCTACAATATATGTATGAATTAATTGGTTTCAGAGAGAGATTTCAAAGAAGAAGGGTATATTTTATGGGATGATACTACTTCAAAAGCTGTATCAGTCACTTTAGTCACCTGTGGTGTAACACCGTAAATAAAAACTAAAACCCCATCTGCAGGGCAAAATCAGGATTAAGTGAAAATTGAACAGGTTTT
>NW_011322150.1:0-432 GCF_000146605.3 Meleagris gallopavo | reverse complement strand
CGTCCTATTTCTGGTTGAAAACGGTATTTCTGGGAGAAAAGGTCCTATTTCTGGTTGAAAAATGGTATTTGTGGGAGGAAACTGCAGTTCCTGGCAGAAAATGGCATATTTTTGGGAGAAAGCGGCTATTTGCGGTATAAAATGTCGTATATTTGCGATAAAACTGGCATTTCTTGGGTAAAATATCATATTTTTGGGGGAAAATCTACTATTTCTTGGAAAAGGTGTCATGTTTAAGGGAAGAAATCTGGTATTTCTGGGAGAAAATGTCATGTTTGGGGATAAAATAGGTATTTCTGGTGAAAAACGTAGAGTCTTTGGTGATAAAACTGGAATTTCTGGAGCAAAATATCATATTTTGGGAGAAAACCCGTATTTCTTGAAGAAAATGTCATGTTTTGGGGGCAAATCTGATATTTCTGGGAGAAAACG
>NW_011322149.1:0-480 GCF_000146605.3 Meleagris gallopavo | reverse complement strand
GAGAAAATGTAATATTTCAGGAAGAAAGGTGCAATTCCTGGGAGAAAAGGTCATGTTGGGGGAGAAAACTGCCATTTCTGAGAGAAAATGGCCTACTTGCGGGCAAAAACTGGTATTTCTGTTAGGAAACGCTGAGTTTTTGGTGAGAAAACTGGCATTTCTGGTACAAAACGTCCTATTTCTGGGAAAAAGCTGGTATTTCTGGGCGAAAATGTCAAGTTTCTTGTTGAAAAATGGTATTTGTGGGAGGAAACTGCAGTTCCTGGCAGAGAACGGCATGTTTTTGGGAGAAAACTGGTATTTGTGGTGGAAAATGTCGTATTTTTGTGATAAAACTGTCACTTGTTGGAGAAAATACCATATTTTTGGGGAGAAAACTGCCATTTCTGAGAGTTAAATGCCGTATTTCCGGGAGAAAACTGGTATTTCTGGTAGAAAAGGCTGATTTTGTTGTGAGAGAACTGGTATTTCTGTTCCAAA
>NW_011322147.1:0-343 GCF_000146605.3 Meleagris gallopavo | reverse complement strand
AAATATGCAGTTTTCTGCCAGGAACTGCAGTTTCCTCCCACAAATACCATTTTTCAACCAGAAATAGGACGTTTTCTCCCATCAATACCGTTTTTCAACCAGAAATATGACGTTTTCTCCGAGAAATAGTAGCTTTTCTCCCAAAATATGATATTCTGCCCCAGAAATTTCCAGTTTTATCACCGAAGACTCTACGTTTTTCACCAGAAATACCTATTTTATCCCCAAACATGACATTTTCTCCAGAAATACCAGATTTCTTCCCTTAAATATGACACCTTTTCCAAGAAATAGTACATTTTCCCCAAAAATATGATATTTTCTCCAAGAAATGCCAGTTTTA
>NW_011322144.1:0-354 GCF_000146605.3 Meleagris gallopavo | reverse complement strand
AACGTGCGGTAGTTTGAAGAAGACAGGTATGCCTGGGAGAAAATATCATCTTTTTGGAAGCACAGGCCCAAGTTCCAAGTGAAATGTGGTATTTCTGGGAGAAAATGACAAGTACGTGGGAGAAAAGTGGACAATTGTGGGAAAGACTGACTTCTCTTGGAGGGCAAGTGTGGCATTTTTGGTGTGAAAAGGGGTCCTTTGGGGAGAAAACGGGGTGTAGATGGGAGGAAATGTCCTCTTGAGGAGTGTCTAGCAGTATTTTTGAGAGAAAAGGAGGTACTTGTCAGAAAAGTGCTCTTTCTGGGAGAGAGTAGCATAGTTGGTTGGAAAATGCCACCCATTTGTGAGAAAGCT
>NW_011322139.1:0-414 GCF_000146605.3 Meleagris gallopavo | reverse complement strand
ACACTTCAGCCATCATGTCTCAGCAAGGAGATGGTTCCAATTCCTGCTCTGTGAGAAGAAAGGTATGGCTGGGTTTCTTTTGTTGTGATGTTTCTTCCTTTTTCTTCATTTTTAAGGGAAGAGGTGGAGCAGGAGGAGCCCTGCTGGTGCTTTGTGACCTCAGTAACCAGTTGGATTTTGCGCTCACTACTGACAGCACGGGCTAATGACGTGGACATGGCTTAGGCTGTATTTTCCCTTAGTGATAATCTATAATCTATAATAGTGATATCTTAGTGATAGTCTCTCAGCGCTCTGATAATCTATCTCTGGCACGACCTGGAAGCTCTGTGCAAACCTTGGCTGCCCCACCGACGTTTCTTCCTTTCTCTCCTCAGAAGCAGCGCCGCGCGGTTCCCCGTGTTTGGGAGCAGC
>NW_011322130.1:0-402 GCF_000146605.3 Meleagris gallopavo | reverse complement strand
CAAAGAGCTGGACATAAGCCAGTAGTGTGCACTTGCAGCCCAGAAGGCCAACTGTATCCTGGGCTGCATTCAAAGAGGAGCGACCAGCAGGGAGAGGGAGGTGATTGTCCCCCTCGACTCGGCTCTGGGTGCGGCCCCATGTGCAGCACTGCGTCCAGGCCTGGGGCTCCAGCACGGGAATGATGTGGAGCTTTTGGAGCAGGTCCAGAGAAGGGCCACGAAGATGATCGGAGGGCTGGAGCACCTCTCTTAGAAAGAAATGTTGAGGGAACTGGGATTGTTTGTGTGGGAGAAGAGAAAGCTCTGGAGATAGCTCATGACAGCCTTCCAAGACTCAAAGGGAGCGCATAAGCAGGAGGGGGCAACGGCTGTTGAGGAGGGGGGATAGCGATAGGACAAGGG
>NW_011322124.1:0-496 GCF_000146605.3 Meleagris gallopavo | reverse complement strand
ATGTGCTAATTGCATCCATGCGGTGGGTGTTTTTAAAGGGTCATTGTGTGCATCCTTGTTGTGTTTTAAATTATGTTCTGCGTCTCTTCTGATTTCATTTTGCAGCCTGATGGAGTTGAAGGATTGCCTGGGCTCCTCCAGTCAGTGGTGTGAGATGTGTCCAGCAGGTAATGAACATCATGCACCCCATGTTGGTGCGCTGCTTGTATGCAGGTAGGTTTGCGATGTGATCCGACTCCCCCATGCTGACCATCCACAGCTAGATCAAGTTGCTCAGAGTCTGAGCCAGGCTCACCTTGAAAGGGCCAGCACATCCACCATGTCTCTGGCAACCTGTGCCGCTGCCTCAGCACCCTCACTGTACAAGACATTTTCCTTAGATTTCACCTCCATTTTCCCTTGTTCTTTCCTTTAGGTATTGAAAGGCTGTTACCAGGTTCCCTTGGAGCCTTCACTTCTCCAGGAGGCTGAACAGCCCAGCTCTCCTTGCTTACAG
>NW_011322117.1:0-372 GCF_000146605.3 Meleagris gallopavo | reverse complement strand
GCAGCGCACCAACATGGGGTGCATGATGTTCATTACCTGCTGGACACATCTCACACCACTGACTGGAGGAGCCCAGGCAATCCTTCAACTCCATCAGGCTGCAAAATGAAATCAGAAGAGACGCAGAACATAATTTAAAACACAACAAGGATGCACACAATGCCCTTAAAAAACACCCACCGAATGGATGCAATTAGCACATGAATTACAGCCATCCCGCTTGAGATCCTCCAGAAAAGCAGAGCTCACAGCTCTGAAATCAAGCAGGAATCACTCACCCCATTCTAAGGGCTCACCCCACACCCCAAAGGAAGCAGTCTCCAGATTCACATGTTGCTCTTACACCTAGCAGCCCTTCAGTGCACTTGCCAT
>NW_011322116.1:0-331 GCF_000146605.3 Meleagris gallopavo | reverse complement strand
ACAGCTGTGGAGCCACAGTGCTCCACAACAGCTATAATGTGTCCTGAATTAAAAAAAAAAGGACAGGTGCCTGCATCAGATGTCCGTGGCTCTTCCAGAAGAAGAAGAAGGCAGCAGAACCTTATGCTCACACTGCAGTACAAATGCTACAGGAGCAGAAACAAACCGGGCAGCTCTGGGTTCCTCCCGGGAAGGCAAAACTGCACAGAGATGCACCAAAGGAGCACTGAACTACTGAACTGGGAATTGGTAACAAAACACAGCAGCGTCACTTTAAAATGCACGTCGTGTTTTTGTGTCAGGGCTATTACAGCCCAAAGGTTGCCATAAA
>NW_011322111.1:0-456 GCF_000146605.3 Meleagris gallopavo | reverse complement strand
TGCTAGGTGTAAGAGCAGCATGTGAATCTGGAGACTGCTTCCTTTGGGGTGTGGGGTGAGCCCTTAGAATGGGGTGAGTGATTCCTGCTTTCTTTCAGAGCTGTGAGCTCTGCTTTTCTGGAGGATCTCAAGCTGGATGGCTGTCATTAATAGGGCTATGTGCTAATTGCATCCATGCGGTGGGTGTTTTTTAAGGGCATTGTGTGCATCCTTGTTGTGTTTTAAATTATGTTCTGCGTCTCTTCTGATTTCATTTTGCAGCCTGATGGAGTTGAAGGATTGCCTGGGCTCCTCCAGTCAGTGGTGTGAGATGTGTCCAGCAGGTAATGAACATCATGCACCCCATGTTGGTGCGCTGCTTGTATGCAGGTAGGTTTGCGATGTGATCCGACTCCCCCATGCTGACCATCCACAGCTAGATCAAGTTGCTCAGAGTCTGAGCCAGGCTCACCTTAG
>NW_011322110.1:0-446 GCF_000146605.3 Meleagris gallopavo | reverse complement strand
AAGAGCAGCATCTGAATCTGTAGACTGCTCCTTTGGGGTGTGGGGTGAGCCCTTAGAATGGGGTGAGTGATTCCTGCTTGATTTCAGAGCTGTGAGCTCTGCTTTTCTGGAGGATCTCAAGCTGGATGGCTGTAATTCATGTGCTAATTGCATCCATGCGGTGGGTGTTTTTTAAGGGCATTGTGTGCATCCTTGTTGTGTTTAAAATTATGTTCTGCGTCTCTTCTGATTTCATTTTGCAGCCTGATGGAGTTGAAGGATTGCCTGGGCTCCTCCAGTCAGTGGTGTGAGATGTGTCCAGCAGGTAATGAACATCATGCACCCCATGTTGGTGCGCTGCTTGTATGCAGGTAGGTTTGCGATGTGATCCGCCTCCCCCATGCTGACCATCCACAGCTAGATCAAGTTGCTCAGAGTCTGAGCCAGGCTCACCTTGAAAGGGCCAG
>NW_011322107.1:0-448 GCF_000146605.3 Meleagris gallopavo | reverse complement strand
GGAGCTGCTCTCTCTCTTTCTTAGCAGGGAACCCTGAGCGTACTTAAGGGCTGGTAGGTATTTGGACCTGGAAGCTGCTTCCTTCACTTGAGAGTGTGGGGGACTATTGGTCCTTGGAATGGGGTAAGTGGTTTCTTTTTTTCTTTCAGGGCTGTGATCTTGTCTTTTTGGGGGATGGCAAGTGCACTGAAGGGCTGCTAGGTGTAAGAGCAGCATGTGAATCTGGAGACTGCTTCCTTTGGGGTGTGGGGTGAGCCCTTAGAATGGGGTGAGTGATTCCTGCTTTCTTTCAGAGCTGTGAGCTCTGCTTTTCTGGAGGATCTCAAGCTGGATGGCTGTAATTCATGTGCTAATTGCATCCATGCGGTTGTTTTTTAAGGGCTATTGTGTGCATCCTTGTTGTTGTTTTAAATTACGTTCTGTCGTCTCTTCTGTATTTCTATTTTGC
>NW_011322103.1:0-478 GCF_000146605.3 Meleagris gallopavo | reverse complement strand
TTGTTGGTGTTAGTAGACCATTTAACTGGGTGGAGGAAGCATTTCCATCAGTGTCTGCTACTGCAAATACAGTAGCTAACGTGAGTTTGGAACACATAACCCCTAGGTATGGAGTAGTAGAATATATTGATTCGGACCAAGGGAGTGCTGTTTCCCCCGATATCGGAGATGGATGCTGAGATCCCTCCTGCATTCTCTATGGCCATAGGTAACCATACAGCCTGTCTCTCAAGGCAGGGTGTGAGGGCTACCAGGTCTGTAGGGAATTTCTCACTATGCAGTGAAACTTTGGATGTTACGAAAATTTGGCAGGAAACTCTTCAAGGCTGAGAATCCCTAGAGCGGATCTCTGGTGGTATTGCGGCGGGGAGACCTTATGGTCCATCCTCCCATCTAACTGGGGAGGTACCTGTGCACTTGTTCACCTGGCAATACCGTTCACTCTGGCATTCGAGAGGATCTATCACACATTCACCAA
>NW_011322102.1:0-360 GCF_000146605.3 Meleagris gallopavo | reverse complement strand
ATTTCTGGTGAAAACGCTGATTTTGTTGTGAGAGAACTGGTAATTTTCCTGTTCCAAAATGTCATATTTCATGGAGAAATCTGCTATTTCTGGAAGAAAACGTGATATTTCAGGGGAGAATCCTGCAATTTCTGGGTGAAAATGGCGGTATTTTGGGGGGGGAAACTGCCGTTTCTGAGAGAAGATGTCCTATTTTCGGAGGGAAAACCGGTATTTCTGTGAGAAAATGTGATATTTCTGGGAGAAAACTGCAATTCCTGGCAGAAAACGTCACATTCTTGGGGGAGAATCCTTGTATTTCTGGTAGGAAACGTGTTTTGGGTGAGAAAACTGGTATTTCTGGAACAAAATGTAATATTT
>NW_011322099.1:0-498 GCF_000146605.3 Meleagris gallopavo | reverse complement strand
ATGGAGAGTGGCTCGGTGACTGCAGCGGTGAATTCCCTCGGAACTCTGGGACTCATCTCGTCAGGACCCAAAGACTCCTGGCTGTTTGGGTCCTCAGGTGGTCCAGAACCTGATCTGCCATGGCAGTGTGGGATGGGAAGGGGTGTGTGGGACTGAGGAAGCAATGGCAGTCCCCACCTCACCAAAGCAAAGCAAAGATGAGGGCTGTGCATAATGAGCAGTTATCAGACAAGATGGAAGCCAAAATGGTGTTGGGTACCTGAGCCTTCTCTGGTGGTAAGCAACATGGTGCACAGAGTGCAGCCATGTGCTCCGAGCAAGGAGCACAGGTTTGTGCAAGAGGCCCGGATGCAGGGCAGTGCCTTCATGACTGTATTGTGTCCAACAGGTGGCAGCAGAGCTGCGGTGCTCCCAAGTGCCGTAACAACTGCACGGAGAGATGTGTTGGTCTCGGTGGAAACAGCAAGGGAGTGGAATGTGCATTTCCCGGCATGCCCC
>NW_011322098.1:0-372 GCF_000146605.3 Meleagris gallopavo | reverse complement strand
TTTTTAAGGGCATTGTGTGCATCCTTGTTGTGTTTTAAATGATGTTCTGCGTCTCTTCTGATTTCATTTTGCAGCCTGATGGAGTTGAAGGATTGCCTGGGCTCCTCCAGTCAGTGGTGTGAGATGTGTCCAGCAGGTAATGAACATGATGCACCCCATGTTGGTGCGCTGCTTGTATGCAGGTAGGTTTGCGATGTGATCCGACTCCCCCATGCTGACCATCCACAGCTAGATCAAGTTGCTCAGAGTCTGAGCCAGGCTCACCTTGAAAGGGCCAGCACATCCACCATGTCTCTGGCAACCCTGTGCCGCTGCCTCAGCACCCTCACTGTACAAGACATATTCCTTAGATTTCACCTCCATTTTCCCTTG
>NW_011322094.1:0-556 GCF_000146605.3 Meleagris gallopavo | reverse complement strand
CAAAACGCCTACAGAATGTGATGGTGGAGGCGCCAATCCTAGAAAGAAAGAAGAAAGCTTCACATACAGCACTGAACAACATCACGGAAAAAAGAATACTAGTGAATCGAGAAACCCCAAGTCATGGACAGCACTCAGCACAAGCCTATTTGGGAGCCTACCTCTTCTTTGGGCATCACACGTGGTCAGAAGGGTGCATTTGGATCCAGGAAACTCCAACGAAGCGCCAACGGGCGACAGGGAAGAAAGAGAAGAAGAACAGATGAAAAGGGTAGAAAATGCTGGTGAACCAAGCAGAAAAGAAGACGACATTGGGACATGGCTCTGACATTCCATCAGCACTGCAGAGACCTGAAGATTAGGAAAGGAAAAGCACCCAGTGAAAGCAACGTGAGCACGAGGGACATCTGACACCAAGCTGAGAGCACCTCAGCAAGCATTTAAAAAGGACACGTCAGGGATCAACGTACCTTGGCACAGAGCCCAAGCTTTGGATATTGGCATCCCCCTCCGGCTGCAGTTTCCTGCTGCTTCCACCAAGAGCCTGGCTAAAGTC
>NW_011322093.1:0-365 GCF_000146605.3 Meleagris gallopavo | reverse complement strand
CAAGGGAACTTGATGTTGAGGGAGTGCAGTCAGTAATTCCTAGTGCGTGTGTTTATATTTTGTTTGTATATATTAAGCATGATGTAGTGATGTGGAATAAGGGGTGGAATGTCATGGTTTCATGATTTTTCATTATCGGTATTCCACATCATAACATCATGCAATGCACTGGGGTTTGACTGCTGATGCTCAAGTTCCGGGTGCCTGTCCAGAGGAGAAGAGCAGCTACGTTTCCCCAGGGGGCTTTGCGGTCAGCGAGGAGATATAACTCCCGGCAAGGTCACCTGATGCTCTCTTCTCTGCCTGCGCTGCTTCGCTTGCGCTTCTCTGCCTGCGCTGCTTCGCTTGCGCGTCTCTGCCTGCGC
>NW_011322080.1:0-460 GCF_000146605.3 Meleagris gallopavo | reverse complement strand
AGAGACCAACACATCTCTCCGTGCAGTTGTTACGGCACTTGGGAGCACCGCAGCTCTGCTGCCACCTGTTGGACACAATACAGTCATGAAGGCACTGCCCTGCATCCGGGCCTCTTGCACAAACCTGTGCTCCTTGCTCGGAGCACATGGCTGCACTCTGTGCACCATGTTGCTTACCACCAGAGAAGGCTCAGCTACCCAACACCATTTTTGCTTCCATCTTGTCTGAGAACTGCTCATTATGCACAGCCCTCATCTTTGCTTTGCTTTGGTGAGGTGGGGACTGCCATTGCTTCCTCAGTCCCCACACACCCCCTTTCCCATCCCCACACTGCCATGGCAGATCAGGTTCTGGACCACCTGAGGACCCAAACAGCCCAGGAGTCTTTGGGTCCTGACGAGATGAGTCCCAGAGTTCCGAGGGAATTCACCGCTGCCAGTCACCGAGCCACTCTCCATG
>NW_011322075.1:0-372 GCF_000146605.3 Meleagris gallopavo | reverse complement strand
TTGGTACAAAATGTCATATTCCTGGGAGAAAGCTGGTATTTCTGGGAGAAAATGCCATGTTTCTGGTTGAAAAATGGTATTTGTGGGAGGAAACTGCAGTTGCTGGCAGAAAAATGGCATATTTTTGGGAGAAAACCTAGGGTATTTGTGGTGGGAAAATGGTCATATTTTTGTGATAAAACTGTCACTTGTTGGAGAAAATACCTTATTTTTGAGGAGAAAACTGCCATTTCTGAGAGTTAAATGCCGTATTTCCGGGAGAAAACTGGTATTTCTGGTAGAAAACGCTGATTTTGTTGTGAGAGAACTGGTATTTCTGTTCCAAAATGTCATATTTCATGGAGATATCTGCTATTTCTGGAAGAAAACGTG
>NW_011322068.1:0-475 GCF_000146605.3 Meleagris gallopavo | reverse complement strand
GTGGGGTGAGCCCTTAGAATGGGGTAAGTGATTCCTGCTTTCTTTCAGAGCTGTGAGCTCTGCTTTTCTGGAGGATCTCAACTGGATGGCTGTAATTAATAGGGCTATGTGCTAATTGCATCCATGCGGTGGGTGTTTTTGAAGGGCATTGTGTGCATCCTTGTTGTGTTTTAAATTATGTTTTGCGTCTCTTCTGATTTCATTTTGCAGCCTGATGGAGTTGAAGGATTGCCTGGGCTCCTCCAGTCAGTGGTGTGAGATGTGTCCAGCAGGTAATGAACATCATGCACCCCATGTTGGTGCGCTGCTTGTATGCAGGTAGGTTTGCGATGTGATCCGACTCCCCCATGCTGACCATCCACAGCTAGATCAAGTTGCTCAGAGTCTGAGCCAGGCTCACCTTGAAAGGGCCAGCACATCCACCATGTCTCTGGCAACCTGTGCCGCTGCCTCAGCACCCTCACTGTACAAGACA
>NW_011322066.1:0-354 GCF_000146605.3 Meleagris gallopavo | reverse complement strand
ACGTTTTTCTTCCAGAAATAGCAGATTTCTCCCTGAAATATTACATTTTGCTCCAGAAACACCAGTTTTCTCACCCAAAACACGTTTCCTACCAGAAATACAAGGATTCTCCCCCAGTAATGTGACATTTTCACCCAGGAATTGCAGTATTCTCCCCAGAAATATCACGTTTCTTCCAGAAATACCAGATTTCTCCCTGAAATATTACATTTTGTTCCAGAAACACCAGTTTTCTCACCCAAAACACGTTTCCTACCAGAAATACAAGGATTCTCCCCCAGTAATGTGACATTTACTGCCAGAAATTGCAGTTTTCTGCCAGAAATATCACGTTTTCTCAAAGAAATACCGGTT
>NW_011322060.1:0-395 GCF_000146605.3 Meleagris gallopavo | reverse complement strand
TATTTCTTGTAGAAAAAATGGTATTTGTGGGAGGAAACTGCAGTTCCTGGCAGAAAAAGGCATATTTTTGGGAGAAAGCGGCTATTTGCAGTATAAAATGTCTTATATTTGCGATAAAACTGGCATTTCTTGGAGAAAATATCATATTTTTGGGGAAAAATGTACTATTTCTTGGAAAAGGTGTCATGTTTAAGGGAAGAAATCTGGTATTTCTGGTAGAAAATGTCATGTTTGGGGATAAAATAGGTATTTCTGGTGAAAAACGTAGAGTCTTTGGTGATAAAACTGGAATTTCTGGGGCAGAATATCATATTTTGGGAGAAAGCTACTATTTCTCGGAGAAAACGTCATATTTCTGGTTGAGAAAACGGTATTGATGGGAGGAAACGTCCTAT
>NW_011322059.1:0-316 GCF_000146605.3 Meleagris gallopavo | reverse complement strand
CTGGGGCAGAATATCATATTTTGGGAGAAAGCTACTATTTCTGGGAGAAAACGTCATATTTCTGGTTGAGAAAACGGTATTGATGGGAGAAAACGTCCTATTTCTGGTTGAAAAATGGTATTTGTGGGAGGAAACTGCAGTTCCTGGCAGAAAATGGCATATTTTTGGGAGAAAGCGGGTATTTGCGGTATAAAATGTCGTATTTATGCGATAAAACTGGCATTTCTTGGAGAAAATATCATATTTTTGGGGAAAAATCTACTATTTCTTGGAAAAGGTGTCATATTTAAGGGAAGAAATCTGGTATTTCTGGAGA
>NW_011322058.1:0-464 GCF_000146605.3 Meleagris gallopavo | reverse complement strand
GGTGGTCGTGTGAGGTCGACTGGGTCGACCGGGCCGTTGGGTCACTGGGGTCATTGGAAGCCGTTCCCAGCTTTCCAGGTGTGACTCCGCCTCAGGAACTCCCTCTGTCCCCTCTCATTTATTCCTCTCAGCTCCCACGAGGCGCCATGGCGTCGGCTTAACTCGCACTCCGCCATCGCACTCAGTAAAACAAGTTTTGTCCGCAGATCGTTGTCGCTTTGTTCTTCTTCTTCCTTCCTGGAGCCCAGCTCCCAGCCTCCCCGTCCCGTCTCCCCTTCCCTTCCCATTCTGGTGGGCCGGGGGGGGAGGGAAGCCCACGGCCCCCCGTCGCGGGCACAGACGTGCGCACAACTTCCGCTGGGTTCTGCTCACACTTTACTCCACGCTTACTAACTCACACCATACTCCAGGTGTGCTCTCACCTTCATGTGATACTCACAGTTGATACTCACAGTTTACTTGGT
>NW_011322024.1:0-448 GCF_000146605.3 Meleagris gallopavo | reverse complement strand
TTTACCCACTCCATGTTTAACTGCTCCTCATGGAGGGCCAATCAATTTCTTATTTCCTACACTTGCTTTAGCTTGAATACATTCCCCAGTGTGGTTCACTACTCAGCGTACAGATCTATAGCTAGCACTGCCTATAACTACTATAATTTATGAAATGTTGATATTCTGTTGAGTTAAGAGTCATCTACACGAAAATTCATAGAACTCTTTTTTCTAGAATTCATTCTAATGTAGTTTTGCATCTTGCTAGAAAACATCTTGGAGATAATTGGATCAAGTATCATAGAATCATAGAATGGCTTGGGTTGGAAAGACCTCAAAGCCCACCGAGTTCCACCCCCCTGCCGTGGGCAGGGCTGCCATCCACCAGCTCAGCTGCCCAGGGCCCCATCCAACCTGGCCTTGAACACATCCAGGGATGGGGCATCCACAGCCTCCCTGGGCAGCC
>NW_011322022.1:0-486 GCF_000146605.3 Meleagris gallopavo | reverse complement strand
TGTTACACTGCTCCTCTTGAGGATTTGCTAGAATTTGTCATTTTTTTTTTTTAAGTCTAAGGAGGTATCTACTACAGGGATGAATTTATCCTGGCCTTTTGCCACTTCATCTTGAGAAGGGAGACACCAAGTTTAACACTTCGAAGACAAAGTGGAACACACTACATGTTCTACAGATTCACTTCTAAGGAAGGAAGAAAGTGTTTGAGTGGGCATTTCTTAATGGAAGCAGTCTAAAAGAACACCAGGGCCATTTGAACCAAAAACACCATCTTAGAAAGCAGTGGCGAAGATGTGAATTTTGCCTTTCAGAAAAGGGCTTTTCAAATTACAAACAATGACAAATTCTGTTTCTCAGTCAAAAGACCTATGATCTGCACCATTATTTGATGGTCAGTGCATGAACATCTGTGAAGCAAGGGCTGAGCAGACAAAGCATTGCATTGCCATAATTCTCTTATTGCTATACATTGCAATTTCTTCAAG
>NW_011322021.1:0-511 GCF_000146605.3 Meleagris gallopavo | reverse complement strand
CCTAAACTGAGCCACAGCTGCTGCCGAGTTCATTCCCAAAAAGACCCTGCTAGCAGAAAACAAGCTGCAAGGAAAGCGACAGAAATATTCCTCTACCCATTGGTGAAGCCCCTCGTGTGCTACTGGGGGTGGGTGAAGAGGGGCTGCCGTACCCTCCAGACCCATGGAAATAAAGCAACATGTTTTGGCATTCGTTGAGGCTGAGTGAGCTGTGAACCCCATCCATCCCTGACCCTAAAGCAGCAGTAGGGCAGCCCCACATGCATAGCTCAGGGGCTCAGCAATGGTGAGGAAGGCTGGTGATGATGAGGAAGGCTCATCCCAGCCCCAGACTGCTGCTTCAGCACACGTAGGTAGCAGCGTGTGCCAGGACACGCTTTGCATTGCTACACACTTGTGAATCAGTGTCCAGCCAAAGCCGTGCAGCAACACAGGAGCTGCCCCATCCCAAACGCACGTGCCAGCCAGGGAGAGAAGCAACAACAGGAGGCACAGAGTTGTGCTTTTCCCC
>NW_011322020.1:0-436 GCF_000146605.3 Meleagris gallopavo | reverse complement strand
GCAGGGGAAGTGGCGTGGGGAGACGAGAGAAAAAGTAAGGAGAGGGGGAAAGTGAAGGGAATGAGGAAAAAAAAAGAGGGAAAGTGAAAGGAAAAGTGGAGTGAGGAAAAAAGCCTTGCAAAATGGGGGAAAATAAAGAACAAAAAGGAGAAGCTGACTTAATTACTCCAACAGAATCCAAGAAAAGTAACAAAAAAGTAACTAAAATCAAAAGGAAATGGAGTGAAAATTCCAAGAGGACAAAGAGTGAAAAATTGACAAACCTGAGCTAATTAATATATGGCAATTAGAGTTAAAAGTTTTTAAAAAGCGATAGAAGAAAAGGAGCACCAATAATAGCAGACGTCGAAGTAAAAGAACGGAAATTGGATTACATCACAGTTTGCATATGCCACCCCTCAGCCCTCCCAGCAGCATGGCCATGGGCTGCGTTGTG
>NW_011322019.1:0-452 GCF_000146605.3 Meleagris gallopavo | reverse complement strand
CAGTTCAATGCAAAATTACTGTTTTTAAAGCTTAATAAATGAGGAATTCTAGCCTCATTTATTGAAAAGGAAAGTAACTACATAAAAATCTTGAGCAATGACCAGAGCACTCTTAACCATCATAGGATTTTCTAGCTCTCTCATAATTTTGTTTGTCTGAAATTTGTAAAAAAATCCATACAAATCAGTACATCTAAATTGGACTGATGCCAAAATGAGTGCAATCAGAAACTGACATTCGTATCTGTTCGGGCTTGATGCTACCTGCATGAAACACAGAACGAGAGCCATCGCAGTGGCACCTTTGCACAACGACTGCAGCAGATGTGTACACTGGAAAATGTTGACCCTGTTACTCACGTACCCCCATTGCTCTCTGCAATGTGTGCTCTCTGTGCTCACGTTCTGTTATTTAATACACAGCTTGGTGATCAGCTTGGTAAAAAACTGGT
>NW_011322018.1:0-450 GCF_000146605.3 Meleagris gallopavo | reverse complement strand
CTTGAGCAATGACCAGAGCACTCTTAACCATCATAGGATTTTCTAGCTCTCTCATAATTTTGTTTGTCTGAAATTTGTAAAAAATCCATACAAATCAGTACATCTAAATTGGACTGATGCCAAAATGAGTGCAATCAGAAACTGACATTCGTATCTGTTCGGGCTTGATGCTACCTGCATGAAACACGGAACGAGAGCCATCGCAGTGGCACCTTTGCACAACGACTGCAGCAGATGTGTACACTGGAAAATGTTGACCCTGTTACTCACGTACCCCCATTGCTCTCTGCAATGTGTGCTCTCTGTGCTCACGTTCTGTTATTTAATACACAGCTTGGTGATCAGCTTGGTAAAAAACTGGTAGCTTCTCCAAAACAATCTACGCCTCTGACAGATCAGCCTAGAGATATTTTCTTTAGAATCACCATTTATTTTAAAGGAAACTGATGT
>NW_011322017.1:0-463 GCF_000146605.3 Meleagris gallopavo | reverse complement strand
AGGCTTGTACAGTGAGGGTGCTGATGCAGTGGCGACAGGTTGCCTTTCAAGGTGAGCCTGGCTCAGACTCTGAGCAACTTGATCTAGCTGTGGATGGTCAGCATGGGGGAGTCGGATCACATCGCAAACCTACCTGCATACAAGCAGCGCACCAACATGGGGTGCATGATGTTCATTACCTGCTGGACAGATCTCACACCACTGACTGGAGGAGCCCAGGCAATCCTTCAACTCCATCAGGCTGCAAAATGAAATCAGAAGAGACGCAGAACATAATTTAAAACACAACAAGGATGCACACAATGCCCTTAAAAAACACCCACCGCAAGGATGCAATTAGCACATAGCCCTATTAATGACAGCCATCCAGCTTGAGATCCTCCAGAAAAGCAGAGCTCACAGCTCTGAAAGAAAGCAGGAATCACTCACCCCATTCTAAGGGCTCACCCCACACCCCAAAGGA
>NW_011322015.1:0-557 GCF_000146605.3 Meleagris gallopavo | reverse complement strand
GGGGGGAAAGGTGAGGACTGTGTGAGAAAGCTGGTGTTTCTGGGAGTAAATGCCATCGTTTTGGGGGCTAGAAATGGTCTTTCTGGTGGGATGTGCCACATCTTTGTGAGGCAATCGGTGTTTGTGAGGGCCAATGGCATATATTCTGGATCGAAATGGTCTTTCCGCAGTAAAAGTCCAAAAGTCTGGGAGTAAGTGTCATGATGAGGAATGTAATGGAGTGTAATTGGGAGGAACTGGGAGGAATTTCTCGGAGTCGTGGTCTTTGTGGGTGCATATGTCCCATTTAGGGAAGGAAAGGAGTATTTCTTAGCAGAACTGCCATAGCATTTAGGGAAAATGTCCTATCCTTGGGAGAGAAGTGGTATTTGTGGGAGAAGATGTCCTATTCTTGGTTGCAAGTGTCCAATTTGGTCTTGTCATCTAGTCTTTTTGGGAGAAAACGTGCGGTAGTTTGAAGAAAACAGGTATGCCTGGGAGAAAAATATCATCTTTTTGGAAGCACAGGCCCAATTTCCAAGTGAAATGTGGTATTTCTGGGAGAAAATGACAAGTAC
>NW_011322014.1:0-459 GCF_000146605.3 Meleagris gallopavo | reverse complement strand
GCATCTGTACTCTGCTGGTCCAAGGAGAAATCCCTGCCCACAGATGCAATGACACAGCGTGGCTCACACCCTCATTTTTCACGGCTCACTGTTATGCTAGCTGCCATCCATGTCCACTCTGCATATTCTTACAGCTCTTCTGGAGACCATGAGACAGATTTATGGTTGAACTAAAAGGAATTTTTTCGTATTGCTCTAGTTCCAGATTATTATCCCTAGTATCGTTATATTAAAAAATAATAATAATAATAATTAAGAAAAAAAGCATTTTGAAGTAGTATGATATATATTCTGTGCCTCAGAACGTGGTACATGTGGCATGAGAGAGTTTTGGGGCCATAAGGAGTGCCCTGACAGCATCAGAACTGTAAGAGCAGAGAGCTATGCGTGATGCAGCGCTATTCATGCCACCCACAGGAAGCAGGAGGTGGAACAAAATATTGCCAGAACTGTGATCGG
>NW_011322013.1:0-488 GCF_000146605.3 Meleagris gallopavo | reverse complement strand
ATGTCCAGCTCTTTGTCCACCAGGATCCCCAAGTCCTCCGCAGGGCTGCTCCCAAGCGGTTCTACGCCCAGTTTGTACAAGCATCTGGGTTTCCCCTTCATCAGGGACATCAACAGTGGGGTTGAGTGCACCCTAAGGACACCAAGCTGTGGGGTGCAGTGACACAGCAGAGGGACGGGATGCCATCCACAGAGACCTCAACAGGCTGAGCAGTGGGCACAAATCCAAGTGCAGGGTCAGTAGCTGGGATGAGGGAACACCCACCACCAAAACATGCTAGGGGATGAAAGGACTGAGCGTAGTCCTGCTCCATAAGGCCTGGGAGTACTGGTGGGTGGGAGCTGGACACAAGCCAGCAGTGGGCCCTTCCAGCCCAGAAAGCCAACCGTATCCTGGGCTGCATCCAAAGATGCGCAGTCAGCGGGCCAAGGGGAGGAGATCCCCCATCCCTCTGCTCTGCGCTGGTCAGGCCTCAGCTGCAGTGCTGC
>NW_011322012.1:0-453 GCF_000146605.3 Meleagris gallopavo | reverse complement strand
AGTGCCGTAACAACTGCACGGAGAGATGTGTTGGTCTCTGTGGAAACAGCAAGGAAGTGGAATCTGCATTTCCCGGCATGCCCCGGAACCTCACTTTGCTGACTGGTCATTGTCTGCCCAGCAGGTAAGGGCGATGCACACCCGCCAGCGTTTACCCATTCCAGAGCCCGGCACAATAGGGTTCCCCCAGAGCTCTGAATTGCGCTTCATGGTGCCCAGAAGGCTGCCTATCCTCTTTGTTCTGTGTCTTGCTTGTCTCTGGTCTTGCACTGTTTTCACTATTACATTCTCTTGTCCTCCTATTTTTGTGTTCCTTGCCCCATTCTCTTGGCCTAATGACCCCTTGGCTTTTGTGTTTGCCACATTCATGTCGGCATTCAGTTTTGGCGTTCCCTGCCGTATTGTCTGGCCGTCATCCTTGGCATTTCCTTCCATGTTCTCTTGGCCCTTGCC
>NW_011322011.1:0-374 GCF_000146605.3 Meleagris gallopavo | reverse complement strand
CATTCTCTTGGCCTAATGACCCCTTGGCTTTGTGTTGCCACATTCATGTCGGCATTCAGTTTTGGCGTTCCCTGCCGTATTGTCTGGGCCGTCATCCTTGGCATTTCCTTCCATGTTCTCTTGGCCCTTGCCTTTGCCTGGGCATTCCCTTGCCCTCCTGTTTTTGTGGAACCTGCACCTGGCGCGGGGTGCAGCCCTGCGAGCACAGCTGGGGGCAGTTTGGCTGTGGAGTGGGGCAGAGCCAGGCTCCACCCCTCCCTGATCCCATTTAAGGGCTGGGAAGAGTAGGGGCAGCATGTGAACCTGGGGATGCTTCCTTTGGAGTATGCCTTGTTCTTTGGTGATTGGAGTGAGTGTATTTTTTTTTTTTTTTT
>NW_011322010.1:0-442 GCF_000146605.3 Meleagris gallopavo | reverse complement strand
CCACCACACATTTGAAGCCCAGAATCATCACAGAATCAAAAGAATCTGGAACTGGGAACCAATCACAGAATCTGACATAACAGAACTTACACTCACAGGAGCTGCTATCCTCGTAGCGTCCTCATGCAGTCCTCAGACTAGAATCCCAGACTGCAGGAACCCCGTAACAACCCGGCAGTATTGAATCACCGCGTTTCGTTTCCTCGCTCCCACAGAGGGCAGCTTTTCTATAGAGCACGCTCACAAGGGATGGCGTCAGTCAGCATCACCCAGCGCTCCTTACGGAACGGCTTGTCTCCAATAGCAAAGCACCCCCTTCCCGGCCCCACGGGGCCCCCAGAACGCGTCCCGGCACCCGCAGCTCCAGGAGGACGCCTCGGATTCCCTTCCCGGCCCTACGTGACCCACCGCCCAGCCCCGCCAGGACCCGCGTTTCCTCGGC
>NW_011322009.1:0-506 GCF_000146605.3 Meleagris gallopavo | reverse complement strand
GTAAAACCATTTCCCCTTGTCCTATCGCTACTCCACCCTCCTAAACAGCCGTTGCCCCCTCCTGCTTATGCGCTCCCTTCGAGTCTTGGAAGGCTGTCATGAGCTATCTCCAGAGCTTTCTCTTCTCCCACAGAAACAATCCCAGTTCCCTCAACATTTCTTTCTAAGAGAGGTGCTCCAGCCCTCTGATCATCTTCGTGGCCCTTCTCTGGACCTGCTCCAAAAGCTCCACATCATTCCCGTGCTGGAGCCCCAGGCCTGGACGCAGTGCTGCACATGGGGCCGCACCAGAGCCGAGTCGAGGGGGACAATCACCTCCCTCTCCCTGCTGGTCGCTCCTCTTTGAATGCAGCCCAGGATCTAGTTGGCCTTCTGGGCTGCAAGTGCACACTACTGGCTTATGTCCAGCTCTTTGTCCACCAGGATCCCCGAGTCCTCCGCAGGGCTGCTCCCAAGGGCTTCTACGCCCAGTTGGTACAAGCATCTGGGTTTCCCCTTCATCAGGG
>NW_011322008.1:0-490 GCF_000146605.3 Meleagris gallopavo | reverse complement strand
CAAAAGCTCCACATCATTCCCGTGCTGGAGCCCCAGGCCTGGACGCAGTGCTGCACATGGGGCCCCCACACCAGAGCCGAGTCGAGGGGGACAATCACCTCCCCTCTCCCTGCTGGTCGCTCCTCTTTGAATGCAGCCCAGGATCTAGTTGGCCTTCTGGGCTGCAAGTGCACACTACTGGCTTATGTCCAGCTCTTTGTCCACCAGGATCCCCGAGTCCTCCGCAGGGCTGCTCCCAAGGGCTTCTACGCCCAGTTTGTACAAGCATCTGGGTTTCCCCTTCATCAGGGACATCAACAGTGGGGTTGAGTGCACCCTAAGGACACCAAGCTGTGGGGTGCAGTGACACAGCAGAGGGACGGGATGCCATCCACAGAGACCTCAACAGGCTGAGCAGTGGGCACAAATCCAAGTGCAGGGTCAGTAGCTGGGATGAAGGAACAGCCACCACCAAAACATGCTAGGGGATGAAAGGACTGAGCGTAGTCCT
>NW_011322007.1:0-469 GCF_000146605.3 Meleagris gallopavo | reverse complement strand
CCCATGGCTGACTCATTGCTCACCTCAGTTGATTAATCAAAGGTTCAGGCCATGATTCAGCAGCCCCATACAGTGGGACTTGTGGGTGTGGGGACATGGGGTGGCATGGGGATGTAGGGGGTCTGGGGGCACGTGGGGAGGGGTTTGGGGTGAGAATGGGGGATGTGTGGCAGTGTTGGAGCGCATTTATTGATTGCTTCCTGAGAGGGTGTTAGGGTTCCCTGTGGCCCAAAGGTGGAGCCCTGATCCATAACCCCTCATGACCCCCATATCCCCCTTATAACTTGGCGTGACCCCAAGGCTCCACATGACCCATAGCCCTGTCAGCACCGTAACCCAGAGGAGGCTGTGGACAGTGATGGGTCTGTTCCTGGGTTGTTCAGGGGACAATATTGGGTGGCTCTGGGGTCCGCTGTAGATCAGCTGCCTTTAACATCCCCTGACCCTCACCTTGCCCACGTCTTGCTGG
>NW_011322006.1:0-505 GCF_000146605.3 Meleagris gallopavo | reverse complement strand
GCTCGCCCTGCTCGCTGCGCTCCGTAGCGGCAGGTTTATACATGGCAGGAGGTGGTCCGCCGCTGCTCCTGGCTCCGCCGCCTCGGAGTCAGATCGCCGCTGCCACGCGGAGGGCAATGGCGGCCGGCAGTGCTCTCTACTGGTGCTACCCCTCAAGCCGACCGATTCCCTGCTGCAGTGCGGAACGCGTCCGCTCCGTGCCGAGTACGTCGGCAAAACGAATGGCAGAATGATATGGCTTGGAAGTTCTCTCTGAAGACCATCTAGCCCACACCCCTGCTAAAGCAGGTTCCCAGGTGGTGGGCTACCCAGGAAAGCGTCCAGCCTGGTCCCCTCCTCTGATACCCTCAAGAAAGATTTCCTGATGTTCGCATGGCATTTCCTGTGTTCCCGTGTGTACCCGATGCCCCTTAATTCTGTCACTGGGCACCAGCAAAAAGAGCCTGGCCCCACCCACTCGACTACTGCCCATTAGATATTTATAAGCATTGATAAGATCCCCTCT
>NW_011322004.1:0-529 GCF_000146605.3 Meleagris gallopavo | reverse complement strand
TCCCTCTACGGTATGTAGGGAGCTGGACTGGGTTGGACCACCACGATTGATAGATCCTCTGGTATTGACTACCAGGTGGCTTCTGCCAAATGCTTCTCCCAGTGCTTAAATGTACTGCCTCCCATTGCTTTCAGCATAGTTTTTAACAACCCATTGTATCGTTCAATCTTACCTGAGGCTGGTGCATGGTAGGGAATATGGTAAATCCACTCAATACCATGACCTTTAGCCCAGGTATCTGCAAGAGAATTTTTAAAATGAGTCCCATTATCTGACTCAATTCTTTCTGGGGTACCATGTCGCCACAGGACTTGTGTCTCAAGACCTAATATGGTATTTCGGGCAGTAGCGTGGGGTACTGCATAGGTTTCAAGCCACCCAGTTGTTGCCTCCACCATGGTGAGCACATAACGCTTACCATTACGAGATCGTGGCAAGGTGATATAATCAACCTGCCATGCCTCCCCATATTTGTACTTTTGCCATCACCCTTCCTCCCAGAGAGGTTTCATTCTCTTGGCTTGTTTAA
>NW_011322002.1:0-450 GCF_000146605.3 Meleagris gallopavo | reverse complement strand
AGATGCTTGTACAAACTGGGCGTAGAAGCCCTTGGGAGCAGCCTTGCGGAGGACTCGGGGATCCTGGTAGACAAAGAGCTGGACATAAGCCAGTAGTGTGCACTTGCAGCCCAGAAGGCCAACTAGATCCTGGGCTGCATTCAAAGAGGAGCGAGCAGCAGGGAGAGGGAGGTGATGGTCCCCCTCTACTTGGCTCTGGTGTGCGGCCCCATGTGCAGCACTGCGTCCAGGCCTGGGGCTCCAGCACGGGAATGATGTGGAGCTTTTGGAGCAGGTCCAGAGAAGGGCCACGAAGATGATCAGAGGGCTGGAGCACCTCTCTTAGAAAGAAATGTTGAGGGAACTGGGATTGTTTCTGTGGGAGAAGAGAAAGCTCTGGAGATAGCTCATGACAGCCTTCCAAGACTCAAAGGGAGCGCATAAGCAGGAGGGGGCAACGGCTGTTTAGGA
>NW_011322001.1:0-513 GCF_000146605.3 Meleagris gallopavo | reverse complement strand
TCTTATAGTAATAGAGTATTACTAGTCAAATTAAGTCCTGGTACTTTATAATCTAAGTATAATCTGGTCCTGTGTCTACTAAAAATACAACCTCTTCTTTATTAGATCCCACCTCTACGTTTATCAAGGGCTCTTTGTGGGACCACTTTTTCAGAGATCCCCTGACTTCTCTATTCATAGTTTATGATTGTGAATATTTTCTCTTCCCTTTTTGATTCAGGACATTTTCGTTAGAGATGACCCTTTTGCCCACATTTAAAACATTGTATCTGTTCTTGTTGTGGTTGGGAAGGGGGGAATTTGCCACCTTAATTTTCACCCCTGCTATCTTTTTCCTCACTGTTCCACCCCAAAATTTGTCTTCCTTGGAAACCCTTTTCCTGATGGGTTTCCGTTCTCTGTCTCACCACTTGATCTACTGTAGAGATCATTTTTTGCTTTTTGTTTCCTTTTTAACATACACTTTCTGTGTCTCTCTCAAAAGGTTTTCTAATAGTTGTTCATTCCACCCTT